>NW_019524773.1:34233-36559 GCF_002814215.2 Seriola lalandi dorsalis
TTTACATCTCCTCTCTCAGGCTTCTCTCTGGAGCTCTAATAACAAAAGGTTGGTGAGCCAATCAGGAGAGAGGAGGCTCTGAGCCTGTCTTCTGATTAGCTGACTGTTTTCTGAGTGATCCAATAAAAAAAATAGCAGATTTCAAGTAAACACTCAGAGAAACCAAATCCTGTAAGGTTTGGATGGAGGGTCCAGGTGGGCGGGGCTTGGGGCATGGCTGAGGGTGGGGACTGTTTTGCTGTGACTTGATAAAGTTCCAGAAGTCCTGACGGCTGGTTTTAAGGCTCAGTTTCTGAATCCAGATCTGTATTCAGAAACTGAGCCTTAGTGAGTGAGACAGAGAGAGAGAAAAGAGAAAGACACAGTGAGAAAGAGAGAGAGTGAGACGGAGAGAGATACATTGAGAGAGAGTGGAGTCTCTGCTGACAGTGAGCAGCGGGGACAGCTGTCGGCATGGATCATGGACCCAGAGTATGAAGGTGTCTGGATTCATCTCTACCCTTTAGAGTTGTTCAGAGAACTTGTGTGATATCTTTCCTCCACCCAGGAGCACCTGGACCGTGCCATCGCCCTCAGAGACGACGACCCCATGTGTTTCTACCTGCTGGGCAGATGGTGCTATGAGGTGAGGGTGCCTGTGTTGTGTGTTGTGCTGCTTATTGTTGACTAAAGGCAATGGCGTCTAAAGTCAGTGTTTCCTGGTTTGTCTGTGTCTCTGCAGGTTGCCACTCTGGATTGGCTGGAGAAGAAGGCAGCTGCAGCCCTATACCAGAGCCCCCCCTCCTCCACCCTGCATGACGCCCTGGAGAACTTCCTGAAGGTAGAGGTCCACAGACCCCAGGCTGAGGGTGTTTTCACACTTATATTTGGTCTGCTCTGGTTCAAGTTGCTAGACGAGTTGTTGACTTGAAAAAATGTAGTAGAAGTAAAACTAAAATGGTGCACAAAGCACGCCTGCCTACAGGAGCTGTGTTTTGTAGTTCAGATGTAGGTCAGATTGAGGTCTGATCATGTTCCCGCCACAGATGAACCACTCCAGACCTAGACCACCTCCTCTGAAGGGTTTTGGTGAGGTTGGTGCAGAGTGTGATGGCTGCGCTCACGTCTGCGATGCATTTAACTCAGTCACGGTTCACCAGAGGTCGCGCGCTGAAACAAACAGAACACACATCGTGTCCACCACGTCTCGTATATCTCTTGCTTTGCTCTTTAGTAAACACTGTGTGAATCAACTTGCTCCAGAGTGAATGTGACTGAGCCGAGATCTGTGGTGTTGGAGGTGAGAGACATTAATGTCTACAGTAATGCTCCTCTCCTGTATAGACATTTATCTCCAGCTGGTTCAGTGTCCAGCCACGGCATAACTCTTGTTTTGTCAATTAGTTAGTTTGTTTAAAAGGGACCAGTATTGTAAGTATTGCGCTTTTTCTATATTATTTGTGTTATTTTTGTCTGTATTGATAGTATGACAGTGACAGTGAATGGTTTTCATTCTTCATTAATATTCTACATGGACATGTGACTGTTGACACTTTGTCTTGTGTGTTGTGTGTGAACCTGCAGGCAGAGGAACTCAGTCCAGGTTTCTCCAAGACTGTGAGACTTTACATCGCCAAGGTAACCACTGAGCAGAGTCATTCTACACATGACCCAGTGGTGTCACTGCAGAGACACTTTCACTGTGATTATTAAACACACCGACCATCTGAACATGACTGACACAGTCTGCATCAGAACTGGTCAGACCACGTGGCCTGAACACTGAAGAACAGCTGTTTTTAAGTAGAAAAACCTCATAGTCATCTGATTCTGACACTTACTTCAGTACTCACTCATTCCCTCCAAAAAACCAGGAGATATCGTGTGGGAGGTAAGAGTAGAAAGTAACTTCATGAATATGAGCTTTTTGTTTTTCACCGTCTACACATTTTCTGACTTCACTAAGGCTCAGAATATAGATATAAATATATTAGATAGACAAAACCTGTTGGATGCAAAAAAAAAACAGAAAGATTTCAGCTTGGATAAAAGAGTGAACAGAAACAGGAGGGGTTATAGGGAAATGATCATCAATGAATTACACTTGAGACTGGGAATCATTTTCAACAATAACACATCAGGGTGTATTTTCTGTCTTTTTCTTCCCTCTTCATCGTTGTGTTTTGATGAAAGCTAATCACCATGTTGTTTGACTTGTAGTGTCACCAGGAGCTTGGAAACATCTCTGAGGCCACAAACTGGACCGAGCTGGCTCTGAAGATGTCCACAAACACTAATGATGTAAGAGCACACGTCACCCTCCCTCCTGAAATCCTCTCCACTGCAA
>NW_019524773.1:38087-38617 GCF_002814215.2 Seriola lalandi dorsalis
GTGTTTCCTCTCCTAAAGGAGATAAGATAGGAAGCACTGAAGCTCCTTTCCTCATCACTTAGAGAAGTGGAGCAGCTGTGATCATGGCTGCTGCTCAGATACTTCAGCTGGTTTCACTCAGTGAGGAGCCTTCAGAAGGAGAAAAGGCTTTTGGAGCACAGCCTTGTGTTGAGAGGAAGTTCACCCAGCAGTGCAACACACCACCACACTGAAGATATTCTGACATTTAGGATAAATGTGGCAGAGGGGAAAATGATGTGGAAGCTAAAAGCAGTATGTTCAGGGATGTTTGAAGATCTTCTTTTTTTTGGGGGGAGGGTAATGACACTTTATTAATGTAGATGTAGTGATAACACTAGTATTTTGATCTGAGTATCTGTTTTAAAACTCGATTGGCTTCTTTTCACTTAAGGACCCCCCCCCCAGCAGATGGTGCAGTGTAAAGCAGCTGTACTGAACCATGTGCAGCCCTCAGTAAACTAACACATGGAGTCTCCTGTTTGGTTGTGACTGTGAAAAGTGTCCTAATA
>NW_019524773.1:40508-41192 GCF_002814215.2 Seriola lalandi dorsalis
GTGTGTGTGTTAGCTGCAGGGATACACACAAGACAAGCCATTCACATTGAAACGTCACAACAGGTAAACATACATGGAAAAGCAGAATGGCTAATGCTGCAGCAAGTGTTCAGTTAGCGCTGCAGTGGTTACATTTATTAAGTTTCAAAAAACAAACTCATTGTGGAGATAGAAACTGTAAACTGTAATATAGACAGCTGTTGTCCTTCTGAAAGTTTCTCTAGAGCTCAGAGAGACCATCAGGTTCTTGGTCTCCTCTCTTCTCTCTGATGTCTCAGTTAGTCCAGGTACAGCTCTAAAGAGTCCTGGTTGTTTATGTTCATATGGTTGTTTACAATGAATGATGGAGACCACTGTTCTTCTCAGGAACCTCCGATGCAGCAGAAATGTTTTTGAGCCTTGACACAGTCCTGTCTCTGAGCTCTGCAGCAGCTCCTTCCTCTTCATGGTTTCGGCTCTGATCTGCATCATCAGCTGTGAGACTTTATATAGACAGATGTGTGTCTTTGACCTTTGACAGTCATCTGAGGTTTGACAAACAAATTAACAATGTTGTCAGGACTAGCTTTTTCCAGTTGCGTCTCCTGGCCAAAGTTAAAATGTTTTTAAGCCGTCACGACCTTGAGAAAGCCATCCATGCACTAATAAGCTCAAGGTTAGACTACTGCAATGCGCTTTATGTCG
>NW_019524774.1:0-3569 GCF_002814215.2 Seriola lalandi dorsalis
AAGGCATAAAAAGTGTTAAAACCTCATAGTATAGTAAGGCATAAAAAGTGATAAAACGTCATAGTATAGTAAGGCATAAAAAGTGATAAAAACGTCATAGTATAGTAAGGCATAAAAAGTCATAAAAACGTCATAGTATAGCAAGACATAAAAAGTGATAAAAACGTCATAGTATACTAAGGCATAAAAAGTGATGAAAACGTCATAGTATAGTATGGCATAAAAAGTGATGAAATCGACATAGGATAGTAAGGCTTAAAAACATCATAGAATAGTATGGCATAAAAAGTGATAAAAACGTCATAGTATAATAAGGCATAAAAAATCATGAAATCGACATAGTATATAGTAAGGCATAAAAAGTGATAAAATCGACATAGTATAATAAGGCATAAAAAGTGTTAAAACCTCATAGTATAGTAAGGCATAAAAAGTGATAAAAACGTCATAGTATAGTAAGGCATAAAAAGTGATAAAAACGTCATAGATAGTAAGGCATAAAAAGTCATAAAAACGTCATAGTATAGTAAGACATAAAAAGTGATAAAAACGTCATAAATAAGGCATAATAAGTGATAAAAACGTCATAGTATAGCATGGCATAAAAAGTGATAAAAACGTCATAAATAAGGCATAAAAAGTGATAAAAACGTCATAAATAAGGCATAAAAAGTGATAAAAACGTCATAGGATAGTAAGGCTTAAAAATCGTCATAGTATAATAAGGCATAAAAAGTGATAAAAACGTCATAGTATAGTAAGGCATAAAAAGTGATGAAAACGTCATAGTATAGTATGGCATAAAAAGTGATAAAAACGTCATAGTATAGTAAGGCTATAAAAACATCATAGTATAATAAGGCATAAAAAGTGATAAAAACGTTTGTATACACTAAGGCATAAAAAGTGATAAAAACGTCATAGTATAGTAAGGCATAAAAAGTGATAAAAACGTCATAGTATAGTAAGGCATAAAAAGTGATAAAAACGTCATAATATAAGGCATAAAAAGTGATAAAAACGTCATAGTATAGTATGGCATAAAAAGTCATAAAAACGTCATAGTATAGTAAGACATAAAAAGTGATAAAAACGTCATAAATAAGGCATAAAAAGTGATAAAAACGTCATAGTGTAGTATGGCATAAAAAGTGATAAAAACGTAATAGTATAGCATGGCATAAAAAGTGATAAAAACGTCATAAATAAGGCATAATAAGTGATAAAAACGTCATAGTATAGCATGGCATAAAAAGTGACAAAAACGTCATAGTATAGTAAGGCATAAAAAGTGATAAAAACGTCATAAATAAGGCATAAAAAGTGATAAAAACGTCATAGTATAGTATGGCATAAAAAGTGATGAAATCGGCATAGGATAGTAAGGCTTAAAAACATCATAGTATAGTATGGCATAAAAAGTGATAAAAACATCATAGTATAATAAGTGATAAAATGTCATAAAAACGTCATAGTATAATAAGGCATAAAAAGTGATAAAAACGTCATAGTATACTAAGGCATAAAAATCGATGAAAACGTCATAGTATAGTATGGCATAAAAAGTGATGAAATCGACATAGGATAGTAAGGCTTAAAAACATCATAGTATAGTATGGCATAAAAAGTGATAAAAACATCATAGTATAATAAGTGATAAAATGTCATAAAAACATCATAGTATAATAAGGCATAAAAAGTGATAAAAACATCATAGTATAATAAGTGATAAAATGTCATAAAAACGTCATAGTATAATAAGGCATAAAAAGTGATAAAAACATCATAGTATAATAAGTGATAAAATGTCATAAAAACGTCATAGTATAATAAGGCATAAAAAGTGATAAAAACGTCATAGTATACTAAGGCATAAAAAGTGATAAAAACGTCATAGTATACTAAGGCATAAAAAGTGATAAAAACGTCATAGTATAATAAGTGATAAAAGTGATAAAAACGTCATAGTATACTAAGGCATAAAAAGTGATAAAAACGTCATAGTATAGTAAGGCATAAAAAGTGATAAAAACGTCATAGTATACTAAGGCATAAAAAGTGATAAAAACGTCATAGTATACTAAGGCATAAAAAGTGATAAAAACGTCATAGTATACTAAGGCATAAAAAGTCATGAAAACGTCATAGTATACTAAGGCATAAAAAGTGATAAAAACGTCATAGTATACTAAGGCATAAAAAGTGATAAAAACGTCATAGTATAGTAAGGCATAAAAAGTCATGAAAACGTCATAGTATACTAAGGCATAAAAAGTGATAAAATCAACATAGGATAGTAAGGCTTAAAAACGTCATAGTATAGTAAGGCATAAAAAGTGATAAAAACATCATAGTATAGTAAGGCATAAAAAGTGATAAAATTAACATAGGATAGTAAGGCTTAAAAACATCATAGTATAGTAAGGCATAAAAAGTGATAAAAACATCATAGTATAATAAGTGATAAAATGTCATAAAAACGTCATAGTATAGTATGGCATAAAAAGTGATAAAAACATCATTGTACACTAAGGCATAAAAAGTCATGAAAATGTAATAGTATACTGAGGCAGAAAAAGTGATAACAACGTCATAGTATAGTTATTCATAAAAACGTAATAAAAACGTCAAAGTATAGTAAGGCATAAAAACGTAATAAAAACGTCATAGGATAGTAAGGCTTAAAAACGCCAAATAGTTCTGTAGCTGGAATAGTAATGGACTGTTGCAAAGCAACACATAAATGTTTTCCTTACCTGCACAGTGCACACTAGCTCGCTACATTGTCTAAACATTACCTCAGGTGTTTGCGGAAGTATCCAGGCTTCTTTCCTTCCCTTCATCCTCTTCTGACGAGCACACATCATTTAATTCAAATGTTTTTTCTGCAAATATTTTCATCTTTGTAAAGGTTGTTACAATCTAAGACAGATAACGACCGTTAATGTAACGCTGATTTACGGTTAATAGAACAACTGTGAAGCGGAGTGATACATGTAGTGAAAAGTCCCAGTGCTTTTGTACTCTAAATCAGCACTCATGGAATGCCTCTCGTCCAATCAAATTACTCGGTCGGAACTAACTGTTGTATAATATGACTTCACTCCCAACATAGTGCGAACTAGTTCACTCCAATATGGGTGGGGACAATTCTGTCCTGCCAAGCCTACGCCCTTTCCCACAGTCACTGAATGTTACATAGTCGTAGTTGATAAATGAAGACCTGCGCCAGCTCAGATCTGCCTGCCCCTTTTGTTTCCGACGGTCCCTGAAAGCAGCATAGTCTGTACGGAGACAGCGGGCAGCGGCTGCTCCCGGCGGAGCGGTGCTGCTATTGGCCAGAGCGGTGAGAAGTGGGAGGGTTCTTCTCCCCCCCCCGCCCTTCTCCTCCTCTCCTCTCCTCGCTGCTCCCCTCTCCTCTCCTCCCATCCTAGAGGACAGAGCGATGCGGAGACAATAGGACGCAGAGCCGGAGGAGGCTGCAGGATGCTCGGCGTCACATCCACACTCACACCGCTGCCAGGAGGTTTCTAACAGGACACCGGGATCAGGCGTCCCCCCTCCCCCGG
>NW_019524774.1:3601-14433 GCF_002814215.2 Seriola lalandi dorsalis
GCTCATCTGGTCCTGCGGGTTCAGCAGACGCCTGGGCTGACAGGGCGGACTCCACAGCCTCCATATGGGAACCGACTGAGGGGTGAGTAGCGGAACAAACCCGGGTCGACTTCATCCATCCTCACCTGCATCTGACGGAATCAGCCATCCGTCACTGTAACAACTGATCCGGACCACAGTGTGTTTTCAGTGCGGGGTCGACTGGGCCCGTTCACTTCAGTGCAGCAACACACACTGACAACAAAGCTGCTCCTTCAGTGTGTGTGTGTGTGTGTGTGTGTGTGTGTGTGTGTGAGAGAGAGAGAGAGAGAGATCAAGAAACCGGGAAACATCACTGTCAGCCGTTCACACTTTTTACAATGTGTGTGTGTGTTTGTGTGTGTAGTAGAATTTGTGTTATTGATCACAACAACCACCCCTCCCCCCTCCCCCTCCTGCACCCCAGCCATGCCTCCTGTGTTTTGGGGGTAGCCAGGTATCTGCAGCAGCTTGTGTGTGTGTGTGTGTGTGTGTGTGTGTGTGTGTGTGTGTGTGCGCGCGGCGTGAGGGCACACTGCAGGTGTGAGCTGATGTCTGGATTTTATTTACATCCTGATCTGAGTCCAGGTGCAGGTTTATAGCCATGTTTGTGTGTCCTTGTAAGATTGAAGTGATGTCACAGACTGTTTCCATGGTGACGCACTGTTTTCACCCAAACAACACGCTAATGAAACTCTAAGTTGTTTAGCAGAGGTCAGAGTTCAGACTAACCTTCTGTGTATTTTGAGACACTGGGAGGTTTCTTGTTGCACGCATGCATGTGTGTGTGTGTGTGTGTGTGTGTGTGTGTGCGTGTGTGTGTGTGTGTGTGTGTTAAGCCACAGAGACACAGCTGATCAAAGTGGGCTTAAGCTCCTCGATGGCACGTAAACGCAGACCCGTCTCGCACACACGATGAGTCACAGATCACAATGTAGGTCACACTGACGTTCGGTGGCCGGCAGCTCCTCAGCGTCAGTCTGTCAGCGGCGTGAAGTTTGGCTCAGTGTGATGTCATCACATCAGAAAACAGCTGTGGTGGGAACATGGAAGATGATCCTGATGTCGCCTGTACACACACGAACAACGTTGTTAGCTGCAGTCTCAGTGTTACAGCTCAACGTCTCTGCATCAGGAATAACACGTGATAATATCCTGTATCACTAAATACACAGTTTATAACAATATGGAAAACGTTAAAGCATCTCTCCATATGTGTCAAACAAAACCTTCAATTACTCATTATGTTCATTTTTAATTACAGCTTTGTGCTTGTGCTAACCATGGTTCTATTATCATGATAGATAGTGATCAACCAGCCCCGCTGTTAAAGGTACAGTACCCGTGTTTAATCTCTGATGGCGTCTGTATTGTAAGAGACTGGGTGACATGTTCATGTAACTGTGTTAAGTTCAGTTAAGGTGGAATTGACGAGTTATTGCAGGTACTGAGTTTCCCAGGCTGTCAGTGAATGTGTTGTCACAGTGATTTGTGAGATGACTTACCTGTGATTGGCAGAGAGTGGGCGACAGGTTGTTGTTGGGGAGTGGGAGCTGGTCGACAGTCAGCTGGTAGTGCAGAGGTCACGCTGTTAGGTCTGTTGTTTTGGCGTTGGCTGCGGCAACAGACACAAGCTAACAACACGTAGCTTCGTTATTCAGGGACGCTACAGAATAATAGATATGAAGCTACAGCCTTGAGGCAACTAGCTTAGCTTAGCTTAGCTTATTATAGAGAGCTGCAGGGATGATGTATTTTCATATCCAACCCTGGTTCCCTCCACAAACAGCCAATGGGATTTTTCAAATGTCTTTTGGCACATTAGAGAAAATAAACATCAGTTTCTGATCCTGACAGGTTTAGTTCAGCAGGATCATCTTCACTAACGAACATCACTTCATGATGTTTGAAGCCTAAATACAACCAGCAGAACTAAAGAGCTAATGTTAGCATATAAACCAACGACAACGCGGTCACATGACTTCACCGTCACCACCACTAAACTCCAGCTTGTGGTTTGATTCAGCTCTGAGCTGAAAACCTTTCCTCTCACAGAGTTAGTGACAGTTTGTATAAACACAACGAGGCTGTAAAGGTGGACTCGTGAGTTAACGAGGCTGTAAAGGTGGACTGGTGAGTTAACGAGGCTGTAAAGGTGGACTGGTGCGTTAACGAGGCTGTAAAGGTGGACTGGTGAGTTAACGAGGCTGTAAAGGTGGACTGGTGAGTAGATCGGTTTTCATGTTCAACGTGACAACCTCTGTAGTCTCATTTAGACACTCATTAGCAACCGAGACGTAAAAGCTTAAAGGATCAGGACTGAGGTATTTACTGACGTGAGAATGTCTTGAGCTTGTGTTAAACACAGACCTTATTTCAGTCGTCCAACCAAAAACACAATCAACAAACCAGAGATTTCAGGACGAGGGAACCAGAGGAGCTGAACTGTGAACGAACTCTCAGGTTCAGGTACAACACACATCAACAGGGGCCCTGGGTCGGGGGTCAGGGGGCAGCAGCAGTGCTCTGTATTGTGTCTTTATAGCAGGCTTAAGGGGGTTTGTATTCGTCATTGCAAAATGTCCCATACGAGGGGCCATCAGGGGCCCCTTTTCTCTTCAGGGGCCCTAAATATTTGCCTGGTTTGCCTCTCCTGATGGCGTGACTCTGTCTCCGAGCTACAGACGCCTCTGGACTTCACCAACGATCACGTTACATCTTGTTTGTTTAATCTGTAAATGAACCAAAATATTGATGAAGCTGTTTCTCACGTCTCTGCTCGTTACCTGGCGACCTCACTGAACCCACCTGTGACGGTGGACGTGTGACGATAAAGGAGTTTCCTCCTGTTTCCAGTCATTATGCTAAGTTAAGCTAACGGCCTCCTCGCAGCTCTAGCTTTGTATTTAACGCACGGACGTGAGAGTCGCATCAACCCTCTGAAACAGGCTTTTTCACTTAAATGTCAAAGTATGTTAAGGTGTTTATTGTCGCCGTGGTGACAGTATAAGTGGATATAGAGACATCATTAGATAACAGCAGCTCGCTCCTTCTCCCACACCTGTAAGAAATGTCGTTCATCATAGAGCAGATCAACAGCTCGAGTCTCTGCGTCCGCTCCGTCAGCAGTTCTGTCTCTGAGAGCTCAGGCTGTAAAATCCGGAGGTGTGGAGTTTGAGAGGTGTGGGTGTTTCCAGGCAGGGAAAGTCAAACAAAAGACACTAACAAGTTGCATTATGGGAAGCGCAGGATCTATTGTTTTATCCGTCTCTGCTGCTTAGACTGTGATCACTCGTTTTTCTAATTCTCTGTTGTGAAATTTGTGATCAGGGTTTGAATTTGACTTTAATTCTGATTCTAAAGGTCAAAGGTTAAAGGTCAGTTAGAGAAGGAGGAGGTCTGAATGATTATATCTCTGTCCTTTAGACTGAGCTGTAACTGTGTCAAAAATCTGCTGTTAAAAGGTAGGTGGTGTACTGGCCACCACACACGCACGCACGCACGCACCACGCACGCACACACACACACACACACACACTCGCTCAGTCTTTGATTATGTGTGTGTGCAGCAGTTGATCTCTTCTGATTGTTTGTAAATCCTACATGGGCGAAAATTTAATGGAAAAATAAATGTTTTTCTCACCGGGGAAACAGAGATGTGTGTGTGTGTGTGTGTGTGTGTGTGTGTGTGTGTGTGTATCAGGTCATTGAAATGAAAGAGGATGGCGATGGCGCTGCTCTAGCTCTTGGAGGGCAGCATGGCCGCCTCAGCGGGGGTGGACGTGGCCGTGATCATCGCGTTGGCTCGTTGAATGTGCTCGGCTCGTCAGCGCTGCCCGATGGTTGCATAAGCAGTCTGGGACTTAGTCAGCTGTGGCCCCCGGTCACCGCTCTGCTTCCAATGTTAAACCTGGTGGCACAGTGTGTGTGTGTGTGTGTGTGTGTGTGTGTGTGTGTGTGTGTAATATAAAAGAAGGAACATGGTGTATTTTGTGTCTGCATCAGTTTAAAGCCTGTGGGCGTGACCTCAGCGGGACTAACCAGAGGCCTTTTCACACCAGGTCCGTGTGTTTTTCGTCCGAACGTTTAAAAATAAATACGACGTCACGCCGCGTCTGACGCGTCTGTCTCTGGAACAGGTTCGAGTCTCAGTGTTTAGTCATTTTTAGAAATGAGAAAATAATGACACTCAGTGTGGAAGGTTTGTGGACGACAGATGGTCTGAAGATGGTTGTTCGGGGGTTGGTGTCAAGTTGAACATTATTAGTGATTGTCACATACTGTGGTTAACAACGATCTTCATCATCAATTAATCAGTCAATCACTAATTTGGCCGCGCCCTCACTATCAGTGAAGACTTGCTGTGGAGCGGAGGCGACACCTCGGTGCTGTAGTTGTGTAACTGGACGTGAAGAGGCCTCGGCTGCACGTTTATCTTTTAATTGATCGAAACTCAAGACTGAACCATTTCCTGAAGTTTCCCAGAGTCTTCATCACTGGAGGTTAATGTCTTCATCACGGTGCAGTGTGGTGACGAGCCGCTCTTTTCTTTCACACACTAGATTTGCGAAGTATTTACTCGCCTTATAGGACAAATTAAACTATAATTGTTTATTATTTATTATAAACTATCATTATCATCGTTATCATTATTATTATTACTATTACTAATGAGCTGCTAGACACCTGAACTTCACACCTGAATCACCCACAATTCATCTGATTCACTACATTTCATGGAAACTATGGAACTATTTTACTCAAATCTATTAGTCCGCCGAAAATAACAGCAGCTTTAAGTAATTCAATTCAATTCAATTCAATTCATTCAATTCAGGAAACTTTATTTGTACCCAGGGAGACATTTAAAGGCACATAGGACGTAAAAACACAACCAGTGCAAAAACAATCACCTGTAATATTATATGATAACGACCTAGAAACATGATCGTTAAACAAGATTATTATTCTAACGATCCTCCCCTGTAGTCTCAGTACACACACACACACACAGACACACACACACAGACACACACACACACACACACACACACACACACACACACACGGCGTTGTGTGTGCTACAGTAAGCACTTCTGATCCCGGACAGAAACAAATGACCTTCTCTGTTTACAGCTCTTGCTCTCTCCTGTGTGTGTGTGTGTGTGTGTGTGTGTGTGTGTGTGTGTGTGTGTGTGTGTGCGTGTGTGTCTGTGTGTGTATTTATCACATGTGCGAGCACTGCCGTATGTCCTCTCTGCCATTTATCACCCAAACTGACTCACCCCCCCCCCCCCCTCACCTGCTGGTGTCAACTGCTCTTCCTGTTCACTTCACACACTAAACATTACACCCCCTCAGAGGAACACAGGGGCCTGTGGAGGGGATGACAGGTACCTGAACTGCTGTGTGTCTGTGTGTGTGTGTGTGTGTGTGTGTGTGTGTATTGTCACGTAGTCGGTGACTTAACGCGATGAAATAGAGTATGACAAGTCGCAGCTGCTCAGTGTATCACAACAGTATTTTGTGCATCCTGAACTGGACCGAGATCAGAACCAGCAGATAAATGGAATTTGTGTTTAGATAAAATAAATACGAGAGCAGACAGACTCATAAACATTTGCTCAGGGATGGAGAGAGGCGGCTCTCCAGCACTTCAGGTTATGTAATGTGTGTGTGTGTGTGTGTGTGTGTGTGTGTGTGTGTGTGTGTGTGTGTGTGTGTGTGTGTGTGTGCATGTGCGCGCTCAGCTCTGGCGTCCCCCTCGGTGAATAGATTCACTTCAGCCTTCACTGCAGATAATTAGCATTTTCAGTGACTATCACTGCAGATCAGAACAGACGGAGCTGCAACATCAGCTGCTTGTTGTTCATCACTAACCATGAGCTCCACACACACACACACACACACACACACACACACACACACACAGCTCCACACACACACACACACGCACACACACACACATGCACATGCACACACACACGCGCACACGTCTTTATTCACAGGTGTAGACAACCAGTTTTCACATATATTTTAAGCTGTTTAAATATTTAAATCTCACAGTTCGTGTTATTTATCTTTTTATCACCTCATGTGATGAATTAACTAACAGTTCTTAATAATTCCAATGATTATTATTCATAATTATTTTTGTGTAATCACGATGTCATTTTTATTTTGACTTAATTACATGATGTCTATTATTGTATGTTCATCACATGTAAATTACATGAAGGTGTATAAAAATCTGTAATTACAAAACAACAGAAGCTAATAATAATAAAAATAATAATGATAATATTGATAAACTGGGATGTGCCTTTTCTGGAGCAAACTGCAGGATCCGTGGTGGTAGATTGCCCCAAAAATTCACACAAAAATTTCAAAAACCATATATATATAAATATATATATATATATATATATATTGTTTTTGAAATGTTTTTATATATATAAAACTTGTATTAATCTAATATTCTATAAAATTTCATGCAGATGTAAAATTGCTAACCTTGTCAGATTTATGCTGGAAGCTAAAAGGCTAGCTAGCGTTACGAAGTATCAGGATAGAAATCTTAAGGAAATCATTAACATAGAATTAAAGTCATTTAAATTTACTGTATATTTTATATTTATAATGAAAATAATAAAAATGATTTTTTTCCCCCTCTCGTTTCTACAGTGACACCAGCTGTTAGCTGCTGCTCTTGTTCTGCCTGAGCGTCCGTTCCCCAGTTTTTCCCTTGGTCCGTTCCTTAAATCAGTCCCCAGCATGAGTTCCTCTCCGCTGGTGTCCCGAGCCAACATGGACATCCTGGACGAGCTGCAGCTGATCGCAGCCCAAAACCTGGAGCGGCTGGAAGTCAGCAAGTACTACGAGGTGATCCGGGAGCTGGGCAAAGGCACCTACGGCAAGGTGGACCTGGTCATCCACAAGATCAGAGGTGAGGGGATAAGAACTGTGACCACATGTTGTTGTAATAAAAAAAGATCTTTAATCATCAAAACAAAACATATCAATCCTGTTTCACCCAAAGGGACAAAAATGGCGCTGAAGTTCCTGAAGAAGAAGACGACGAAGCTGAAGTCGTTCCTGCGGGAGTACAGCATCTCCCTCTACCTGTCTCCCTGCTCCTACATCATCAACATGTTCGGCATCGCCTTCGAAACTGACGAATACTACGTGTTCGCACAGGAGTACGCTCTGGCGGGAGACCTCTTTGATATCATTCCCCCACAGGTATCATCGCTTCATTTCATCATCGCCTCATTTCATCATCGCTTCATTTCATCATTGCTTCTGGGTCAAAGGGGGACGAGTTCTTAAAAAGTCAAACTACTGTAGAATACCGTACACCATACACTGTATTTTGAAATCTTGTAATTGAATGTTAGACATTTCATGTATTTAGTGTATTTTCTGTGCGTTATTACGTTTGTACGCATCATATCCGTCGGGTTCAGGAGTGTTAACGACCAAATACAGACAAACAAAAGAGGTTTGGTGGGAAAAATGTAATTTAATAAAGAAAACCAAATTTACAAAACAGGCAAAACAGAACTGAGAAATAATCCAGGTAAAACTCAGGAACACAAAAAAGACTTAAATACACAGGTGAACACAGGTGTAACAGATTAGGGCGGGGCAGACAATCACGATGGAGGGAAACACGACAAGGACAGGAAGTAAAATGACCACCAGATACACGAGGAACTCTTCTTCAAAATAAAACAGGAAATAAAAATGTCTGAACATAAAGTGAAGGACAGACCATGACAATATCAGCAGGTAGAGGTCTCAGTGAATCCAAGCATTTTGATTGGACGAGGCTTCTGCTGATATTTTTCATTTAATCAACACAACAAATTTGAAAAGCCTAGATTGGACATTGTATTCTGTGGTCAGCTGGTAGCCAAGCAGAACACGGTGAAGCAGAATGATACCAATTAGCATAAATGCGTAAGTGAATGGAACACGCTGCCTGCGTGGCGGCTGCGTCGCTCAACTGAGATTGTTGGATTTCTTTTCATTATTCAAGTAATTAATAATTTTGAATTTAGTTTTGACAGAAAACGTCACTAATATCTCACCGTCTCCACATGCAGCTGCTAAAGTGGTTAAAAAATATATTTATATATTTCATGTCTGTGTCATATTCAGATTCAGTCTCGACAGGTTTATAAAATGTTGCTGGTGTGATGTCACTATGACATCAACAGAACTTCTCTGTCTATTTTTGATTGGAGACATGATGCAACTGAGAGGCGAGAGAGGCGTGTCTTACACAGGCGGTGTGTTCGCGCCTACATGTTACCATGGGAGCAGGAAATGAAAAACAAAATGTTCTGCAGCCGCCACGCAAACGCCAGGGCTTAGACGCACGTGTGGAATGAAGAAAGAAAACAAAATCACTTGCATATCAACATATATTATTGTTGTTTTGAGAGGCAGAATGACATACTGTTAAAAATGTTCAGCGATATATTTTCTATATACACGACGTGTTTCTGTCCCCCGTCTCTCAGGTGGGTCTTCCTGAGGCGGTGGCGAAGCGCTGCGTGTACCAGGTGGCCATCGCTCTGGACTACCTGCACTGTAAGAAGCTGGTCCACCGTGACATCAAGCCCGAGAACATCCTCATCTTTGACAGAGAGTGTCGTAAGGTCAAGCTGTCCGACTTCGGCATGACGCGCCGCGCCGGCTCTCCCGTGAAAAGAGTGAGTAGCAGCGATTGTGAGCTCTTCGTATTCGCTATCTTGTTGTATCCGTGGCGGTAACCTGTTGAGCTTCCCCTCCAGGTGAGCGGCACTATCCCCTACACCGCCCCCGAGCTCTGCGACGTGTCCCGCCACGAGGGTTTCTGCGTGGACTACAGCACCGACGTCTGGGCCTTCGGCGTGCTGCTCTTCTGCATGCTGACCGGAAACTTCCCCTGGGAGAAGGCGCTGCCCTCGGACTCCTTCTACCAGGAGTTCATCCGCTGGCAGAGGAGGAGGACGAACACGGTGCCGTCGCAGTGGAGGCGCTTCACCGAGCAGGCCCTCCGCATGTTCCGCCGCCTGCTCTCCGTGGAGCAGGACCGCCGCTGCTCCGTCAAAGAGGTGTCCGAGTACTTCAGCCACTCCTGGATGCTGGACGCAGAGAACAACAACAACAACGGCAACACGGGAGGTGGAAGTGGTGGAGAGAGGGTTGGCGGCGGAGGGGGAGGAGGTGGAGGAGGAGGAGGAGGAGTGCGAGGAGAGGTGGATGGCACTATCTCCTCATCTTCCTCCGGGGAGGAAGATGAGGAGCTCCTGGTGGAGAGGATGAAGCAGCAGACTTTATCTCCTTTCTCTCCCATGTCTCCGGTGGCGGTGGAGAGGGGGAGCGGCGGCGGGGGAGGGGCCAAGGGCGGGGTGATGGAACCGGGTGGCGGCCACCACTACGTGTCCGTCTCCACCAACAGCTCCGTGTCGTCCACCAACAGTTACGACCGCATGCCGCGAGAGAACAGTTCACCGGGCGGCCGCATGCTGGTGGCCACGCCCATCGAGATCTGCGTCTGAGCACCGACGTCACAGACTCACACACACACACACACACACACACACACACACACACACACACACTTTTATACCTCTCATCAAACACGTAGATGTGCATGCATGGAAACACAGACAATACTAACACGTATCCCGTTGTAAACATGGTGGGGATGGAAGAGCAGCGCGTGGCGGACTTCAGAGAGCAGACGCTCCTCGCCACGGTTTTGGTTCAGAGACTCCGGAGGAGCCTCGTCTTCACGGCGGAGCTGAAAACCCCCGGAGGGAAAAAACGAAAAAGCAGCTTCCATTAGAGATCCTGTCACTAAATCCATCTGAGAAGGCCAAGACCAAAACGTATTTCTTAAAGCAATACTTCCAGCAGAAACATCAGAGACAGAAAGTGTCAGAGAGCCGAGCGATCGAAGCCGAGCGTCACAGGATTTGTATTTTTGAAGAAGACAAAAACAGTTCGAGGAAAAACCTTAAAAAACACTAAACAAAGATGAGTGAGTGGCGGTTTTAAATGTTTCATGTGTAACACAAATGTGAACGTGTGTGTGTGTGTGTGTGTGTGTGTGTGTGTGTGTGTGTGTTCTGTATGTATCCAAAAGAAGTGGATTTATTTTGCTTTGAGAATTTTATTATTTATTTGAATCTAAAAAGACAACGCTCTATTTTTTCTATTGTTTTTTGTTTGTTTTTTTGGAAAGTAGCTTTTCTTTGTTTTCTGTTGTAACTCTGTTTTAGACCGAATCCACTTCAGCTTGTTGATTTTCATGTTGGGATCAGATGCACACGAGCTGCAGTGGTTTGTACCGGTCGACACATCTGGACTGAGCGAAGGTTGATGATGTCTCTGTTCTTCATGACAAACGAATCTACTTCACCGTTCAAAGGCTGTTTCTTATTCGCTCTGGAAATTCAGTTTGTCCCGTAAAGCTTCTGTTTCAGGTTCAGTTTGTATTTCTCATGTTTCTGATTCTGTTCTCTTTGAAACTTCTAACGCAAAGTATCGTCTGAAAAGAAAAGAGTAACGGTCTGGGTGTCATCAGATAATCCGTAATTCATTTGAAAAAACAAAAACCCAATTCTGTTATTTGTTTTAAAATAATGTTTTTTTGTGTCAAAATCAAAAAACGAAAAACCAACAAAAATGGTCTGTTTTTAGTTTTATCATTATTTTAGTTTGAAACCAAGTTCACATGGTTTTATTAAGATTTTTAATTCTAAACAAAAAACGCTTCAATTTTGTTTTTTTGCAAATTAATTTTTTCAAATTTCATG
>NW_019524774.1:15465-25611 GCF_002814215.2 Seriola lalandi dorsalis
TCCTAAAAGACCTAAATCTGCATGAATCTGTATGTTGTGTTGTAAAAACCTGCTCAGTGTTTCTCCCGTCACAGGCCGTAGTGCTCTGCAGATGTAGTGTAGCTGCAGACAACATGTTTCTTTACGCTGTGAGAGTCGGTGGCCCTCAGCTCAGATCTGCCTGACTGAGGATCGGCTGAACCCGGATCAGCTCTTACACAAAACATTCGGAGTCATGTTCCTCAAAGCTGCTCCCGGATCAGCCAGCGAGTATGTAAACTACTACATCTTGTGACAATCTCTGACCTCATCAGCAGCCTTCTGACTCAGAACAATGGACCGCCCTGACACAGACACCGTAGTCATGCTGTTTGCTCTCCATCGGCCAGCTGCAAGCGGCGCCGGCTCCGTCAGCTCCAGGGAGGCCGTTCACATGACCATATGAAGAGTGGATGCACAGGCCTGTACATTACCTCATCATGTCACTCTTCCTCTGCATTAACCATTCACCACAAAACCACCCGGCTTCCTCCCAGATGTACCTACAGACCATCAACTGTCCATCCCAACAAACCGAGAGGTGGCCACAACAAATCACAAGTAACATGTTATTTGTTCAAATTAATTGGAACGTAACCCACAAACCCTAATTATAAAATATATAGCAGATGGGCTTGATCCGATATTCAATAATATCAAATATCGCAATATTTCCCGCCATATGCAACATTTTTCATGATATCGGAAACATCTTTTTGCAGTTCTGCAGCTTTGCACAGTCTGTCCTGCTGCCACATCCGTCCAATCATTCCACTGCTTTTCCTACTGCACATTGTACATCGGCATGTGACAAATAAAACTTTGAACTGCCTCAGTGGCAGCATCACTTAAACCTGAAACATAAAATACAATAATATAATGATAATTATTATAAAAATTGCGGTAAAATCTATCGTAAATATCGTATATCGCAATATTTGGGCTGGACGTATCGAGATATTAAATTTTGGATGTCGCCCAATCCCAATGGCAGAATTGAGATTCTCTGTGCCTCCACTGCCTCAGTTAGCATCAAGCTATCATCTGACTTCAGATTTGATGCTGGACTTTTGCAGTAACCGGCTTTTATCCACCTACTGTTTTTCCATCTACGATGTCAAACTCAAAAGGCTTCCACACATCGCTTCTCACCCCCCTGCTGGAGTACAAGGCAATGCCTTCTGTGCCTTACATGGATCATTTTGAATATTATTTTAAACATGCTCAAGTCGTAGTTTAATTTGAAATAGACAGTGACATCCCCTAGTGCGGAGAATAGAAACTACACAGTATCACCTTTCCTTTGGGTGCCACCTTTGATGTGTGAAAAACCGGGGTAATCCTGGGTAATAAGGGAAACTTTCGTATTTCTGCTACCAATCAAATAAAGGTACAGGCATCGCCATTGGCCAATCAACATTATTCATACGTTTACATCCTCACTTTCATGGACACAGGATTGGACAGAACCAGGGAGATAAAAACAATAGAAGGAAACAAATGAGGTTTTATTTGAAACTGAAATTCTAAAATAGAAATGCATCTTCACAAAAACTGGGACAATCTGAGTCATGGGAATAAATATTAATTATCCGGGACAGTCGCTCTAAAGAGAAAACAATGACGGGAGGCAACCCTACCTTTCCTGCTAACAGCTGAGTTAGCTAGCCAACTTTTCTAACATGGTGCAGGAGTTGAAAGCCGCCTGTGGAGATTTTATTTCAACAAACACAATGTTGTAATATCGCTACGTGTCTTGGCGTGTCGCTGCCACCAGGTGTCAGCTGAACAGCATAAAACCGATGGCAGGATGTGAGTTGCACTGCTTGCATGTGCGTCCTCGCGCAGAGTACCTTTAATTTTCCCCAAGATTTGTCTTAAGTGGAAAAACGAGACTGTTGCACGTACACTGAATGAGCATGGTGTATTTTACTTTTATTCCTACAGTTCTAGGCTCGTTTCTTTGAAACAGGAAGATTTGTCTTTATTAGCCTACAATGCTATTATTGGCTAATTTAAAAAAAAAAAAAAGTTACTTGAAACTAAAGAAGCAAGTTGATTTTCGGGATAATTTTGGCATAATTTAAGCCAAGTTGATTTTTTAATTGTAATGCAACAATAATACAGTTTTTAGAGGCTAAATGATTGTGGATGATGTAGTCGGATGTCAGGATGAAACACAACGTACCTGTTAGGATCAGGTCCAGTACCTGCAGCTGAGGACACCTGAGCTCGGAGGAAGGATGAGTCACACCGATCTATAAATTAAGGGATGCGTATCTTTGCCACCTTCCCCCTTCCTCCTCCTCCTCTTCCTCCTGACGCCTGAGTCAGTCACTGCTGCCTCCTCAGCTCATGCATAACGTGCCGTGTTGTAATGGAGTTTCAGTGTCTCTCTGTCCAGTGACACATTTCAAAACATCATCATTTCCGTGGCGTTTTAGTGAGTAGATGACCACAGCACTAGAACTCGTATCTGGTTCTGTCTTTGCAATACAACTGTCTTCCTGTAAACTGAGATTTAGTCAATAAAATGAGAATTCTTGTTGGACCTTTGGTGTTGTAACTGTTTTTGTGATGGAGGTGACGGGTAATGAAAACGCAGGAGATGGAGTGTGAACTCTTAAAATGAATTGGAAATGGGATGTTTGCACCAGTGTTGTAGAGCTTGGACAGTAAATTTAACATCAACAAAAAAAAGTAAAAGAAAACAAGATTTAATAGATTTAATCTATTAAACATTAAGATGGTGAATATGAAATTAATAAAAGAGACATTATGAAAGTAAGACTGATTAAAAATATATAAATGAACCAAATAGTTGTAAATTAATTTAATGAGTTATTCAAACATTATCTGGAAACCTGTGAATCAACTGAATTAGCTGCATAGACACAATAAACTAACTCGTCTTACTTTGCTTTACAAGGCTACTGATGCTAGCAGGCTAATTAGCCAGGAGAAAATCCAGCGTTAACTGCTGTAATTAAACCTGGTTAATTCAAAATGACCTTAGCTCATTATGGTAAAGATGTTGAAGACATATACAACTCTGTCGACCGACAAAACATGCGAAGCCTTTCACTTGGTTGCTCTGAACTAGCTAGCTAACTGGCTATTATTATTAGCGAGCCTGTTAAAAAGACAACAACTCAAGTCATTACAAAGTAAATGAAATGAAACTGTCAGAGGGAAGTGACATCACAAAAAGGCCACACACACATAACTGCTGTGTGCAGGTAACTGTTCATTCGTATAAAGATGGTGGGTAAAAAGAGAGGTGACGGGGGTCGGTTCGATATATAGTTGGAACATAAAAGTTTTAGGGTTTGCTGCACAGTTTAACCAAAAACGACTGAGGAACAGTGTTTGCTGTTTGTTAATAATGTAGCAGCCTAATAAATGTTGGCTGTTAAAACGTCTCAGTGATCTTGCTGGAGGCGGGTAGCTCGCCCCCAGTGGCCACGCCTCAACGACTTACTCCCCCGACACTTTTATTAGGATCAAATTAGGATCAAAGTGATTTTGAGCTTGTAAAATAATGTTTACAAATAATTCCCAAGTTTGTAGTTGTAAATCAGCCTTTGTAAACATTTAAATTCAAGTTTGTGCATTCTGAACAATTCTCAATCAGAAACCAGTTCATCAATACATTCTCACTTTACATATATAATCCCCTGAGAACAAACCAAGGAGATTAGATGAATTACTTTACACAGCTTGAGAAAATATAATGAAATAAACTCACTCAGGAACAACGGTGACATGACGGAGGGAAGCAGCTGAACTGAAGGGCAGAACAGAGAATTAGCTCAGGACACAGAACAATGAACACTCAAGGCACCTGTGTGACCTGCCCAGGTAGCACACCTGTTCCCCTGCTGCTCTTCAGCCCAGCAGTCACGTGACCCCACTTCCAACAGTATGCGTTAACTGAAAATAAAAAGAAATGCCCAAAGTAACAGATTAAGAAACCTTCATCAAATTAATAAATTGATGAATAGTTACATGAACCTCAAGAAACTATAATAATTCCAGTGTTTGTTGGAAATTTATTTCCGATCAGTTGTGAGCTAACGGGAACAAAAATTTGATTGGACGAGTGCTGATATAAAGTACAACAGCACTGGGACGTTTCACTACATGTATCACTCCGCTTGACAGGTGTTCTATTAAACGTAAATTAACGTTACATTAACGGTCGTTATCGATCTCAGATTTATTTTTCTCACTTGATGAATGTAAGTCCAACATTAACTCGACTTTTATTTGGTTCCGTGCAACTCCTGAGGGAAATATGAGGCTCTTCAGCTGTTAAATGCTGAGTTTTTTCTTTTTGCTGCAGCAGGAAATGAGGGTGATGAGCGCGGTGAGACTGAACCTGTAGAACCAAAACAACGAGCGGAGCGGCGCCCTCTTTAACATGTCACTGTAGGAAAAGCAAAGGTGAATTTAAGAAAAACTATTATTGCAGATAGCAAAATGAAACTTCTGGCCCAATATCTGCCCGGGTCCTCGGCCCGAGTCTGGCCCATACACCATCCTCCGGGATCGACCGACAGCTAGAAGATTTGGGCCACGGAACCGGGGGAAAAGAAGCATGAGGTCAAAGTGTGGGCCGGATTTATTCAGCCATCCTCACCGAGCGCGTTCTGCTGTGTATTGTGAGACAATATAAAATATTTTCCTTGAATTAATTTTTTCAGTCACTAAACTCAGAAAACCACAACATTGAACAAAATATTTATTTTTGACAATAACATGACCTCTGATTCTCCGAGAGGTGAGCGAGACGGTACAAAAAGTTGCCATAAAATTAAAAAACAAAAGTGACAGGAGTTGATTTCTAGTCCCATGTTAAACCTAAAAAACACCACAGCACAGAGACACACTGAAGAGGCGCTGGAATGTGATGGTAGTGTGTACCAGGACAGAGAGGAGAACCACATCCTGTCATTGCTCTCGTCAATGTGGGGTTCACACAGAAAACAGGAAGGAGACAAAATCATAAAACAAAGTTCAAATCATTTGAATATCTGAGATTCAGCCCTGAGATTAACACACGGACAAAATATTATATATATATAAAAAAAAAAAAAAATCCAAACATTTTGTTAGAATAAAACTTTTTCCAAAAGCTTTTTGATACAAAGAAATCTGCAGAGAAGAGTTCAGGCTCTCTGATAATCCTGCTCATTGAAAAACGATTTATTCAACTGGAACAAAATATAAAATAAACAAAACATCAACGATGGCACAAATGAAAGAAGTGGTGTTCCAGGATAAGGAGATCTTGGTGTGTGTGTGTGTGTGTGTGTGTGTGTGTGTGTGTGTGTGTGTGTGTCCAGCTGCTGCTGCTGGTCAGACACTGAGCAGAGAAACCTTCTGTTCACATCGAACCATGGCTTCAGACTGCTCACTGTGGTCTCAGACAGAGCAACGCTGCCCCTGATGGCTGTATGAAGAAGTACACAGATGTGATACCAACACTGATCACAAGGACCTCTCTCTCTAAAAGTAAAAAAGGCAGGCTGAGCAGCCAAAGCCCCGCCCTCCACACCCCACAGAACAGGTGCCAATACGCTGGGAGCTAATCTCAACACAAGTCCCAGAGAGTCAGCGTGCACCTGCGTGGTCGGAGGGTTCGTTAGGAACCGAGGTGAACGTGAGCTGCCTTCAGTCATCAGGATTTCCAAAGGAAGGTGATGTACATCCACTGATTTGTCTTTGCACCACGAGCTCGTAAGAGTCAAAGTGGATACACCTGTATGTCAGGTAAGGCTTCTTCAGAAATAGAAATGCACCAAGTCAAGAAAGAAAATCTTAATACTAGCGTGGCCACTGCTGCTGATGTAAACCACAGATTCTCAATGAGTGTTAAATCATCATACATCCTCTTTAGACTCTAGTGACACTGATGGAGCCGAGCGGTCCTGATACTGTGTGAATGCTGCGCTGCAAAGTTCACAACATGAAACTCAACAGAAAGAAAAGACTGCAGCTCTGACAGAGGAAACGAGTCTGAAATAAACTAATCCTGATTTAATTTATCATCCAATTAATCATTAAGAACCAGCTGATGTGAAGGTGCAGACAAACACACGCTCCCAGTCTGAGGCGAGAAGCTAAAGTCAAAGCCTCTGAGCCAAATGAAAATCACATGGTGTCATCGTGATGTCAGATGTACCTTTTTCTGAGTTCACAGACTGGTCCCTGAACCTCACACAGCCACATGAGAGCGCCTGAAGCAGGTGGGGGTGTTTGGCTACGTCCACACTGCTATGTTTTCATTTGAAAACAGCGTTTTGATTTCTGACCAGACGACCATTTTAGCTCCATATCAGAACTGATCAGAACAGGAAGCAGATTGTCTTCTCTGCAGTTGATTCGTTGCAAAAAAATACTTGAGGAAGTAGCATTAAAATGCAGAATGTCAGTGAACAACAGCTGCTAGCAAAGACAACAAAGTCAGTAACACTGTAATTATCTTGTCGTATTCACCACCGGTAGTCCAGGCTGATGAGAGCCATTCAGGAGAGACCGTGGGTGTCTATGTCATCGTTTCCAAAAGTCTCAGTTTCTGTCCGTCCAGACTACAACACAACCCCAGAACTTTCAAAATAAAACGGGGCCCGGCAGAGTTTCTGAAAGTCTCTGTTTTCCGAGCTCAAAAACTGTGGAGTCTCGTGGACGCGAGGAGATGTGTTTTAAAAGGAAAACGTAGCAGTGTGGACGTAGCCGGACAAGGTAATACTGCAGCTGGAGCAGAGGACCGGACGTGTTCAGTGTCACTCCAAAGTGCTTCTTGCAAAAACCCCCTCACACGGGGAGAATACATTCAAACACACTGTTCAGTTCCCTCAACATCAGCTGGGCGATTTGTTATGTGCAAGTGTCCTGTGAGTGAACGTGACGCCTGATGCACCAGTAAACTAAACTTAATGCCATGTGTGATCCGGTGTTTCAACATGGAACCCTGTTGTGTTGTCAGCGTCCAATCGAGTACCTTGTTCTTTATCGACTGTCCCGCCCTCTTCCTGTCCCAGCGTCTCCTCGACTGGCCTGATATTTCAACATTGAACTGCTTCACCAATAACTTAAAAAAAACACACACAATCAAACCTCTTTGACGACTGCTAAAGAAGCCAATAAGAAACGTCAGGAATAAATAAACCAAATATAATCAAATACTTAGAAATCTTTAAAAAATTAAATATCTTTGATTATTATTCATATCTAATCCAGGAAAAAATCCTTATAAATAACTACACAAATGACAAATTCAGCATGTTACTTTAAGTGAAGTGAGAGGAGGCTCCTCCTCAGTCGGACCCGACTGACGGAGGTTCGGGGGACTGGGCTCCTCCAGTCACAGCGTCGGGGGTTAACAGTGCAGCTGAAGGGCAGAGGGTGAAGTTAAGGTTCATGGGTGCTAGCTGTCAGTCAGAAGAACCCTGGTCCACTGTCGCCATGGTTACCAGCAGAAAGGGGAAGAAGAGCCCCTGCAGGATGCTGCAGGTGAGTGTCTGGAAGAGGAGAACAAAGCGATGATTCATCCTGTTTCAGCAGACAACAGTCCAGACTGGAAGGATGTGGACGGTTAATGTACCGAGAGTTTACATCAATACAGAAACATCTGTGTGGGAGATAAAACCCTTTAAACACACGGCTCCCACAGCTTCAGAAGTAATTGGACTGATTCACATTAAGTAAAACTTCCTCCTGAGCCACAGAGACGTGAAGGCTGAGCAGGTTTTCACTGACCTCATGAAGTTTCTGCAAACTGTGTCACCTGTCATCCCACCTGTTCCCTGGAGGGGTTTTGAATGTCTTGTTCTGAGGAATCAAAAGGTTGATATTTAATATCCAGTTAGAAAAAACAGTCACACAGTTTCCCCCGACATCCTTCACTCAGCAGCAGAAACTTTTTATTCTGTAGATTTTATAAACAACTTTTCTGTTCTTCTGCTCACCTTGTGCTTTTTACACTTCATGGAGAAATTCTCTTCGATGAGAACGCAGTCTGCTGGGAAACAGAGCAGGAGGTGAGGGTGTCGCACCGACTCATTCAAAGGTTAGGAGGTAGAATGTGAACTATAACTGAATATTGGTGTTCAGATGTTCAGGTCGGGACTCGTATCAAACGTGTGATGTGCGTTTGAGTTATAACAACTTCCTTTTTATATTGAAATCTGCCGCGCCGCCACGGGCAGGTCCTCCAACGAAAACCCAAAAGATTCCCAATTTAGCATCGCAAAGATCTTAAGATTAGACCGACCAAATATGATTAATTCTGTAGGAGGAGTTTGTTAAATCCCAATGCCTGTAAATGGCAAAAAAAACAGTAACAAAATTGAAGAGCAATTTCAAAATATCCCACTTCCAGATTTGGGGTATATATTCGGGGTACATTCGCCTTTTTTTGTAGCTGTTGGCATGTTGCATGTGCACACTGA
This sequence comes from Seriola lalandi dorsalis, assembly GCF_002814215.2. Classification (NCBI taxonomy): domain Eukaryota; kingdom Metazoa; phylum Chordata; class Actinopteri; order Carangiformes; family Carangidae; genus Seriola; species Seriola lalandi. The sequence goes on from NW_019524774.1 coordinate 23,940, forward strand.
ATTATGTACATGTAAAGGGTGAAACACAGGGAATGTAGTGCCTCAAATTAAATTGTAGAGAGGGGCATCTGTCGAGCCTTTCTGCCACACCCATGTGCAAGACCCATGAAATATTTAAATTTCCACCAGGCCTGACGCATGTCGGAGCTTTCAGGAGTTTTTGAGCATGTTTAGGATTTTCATCGAGGAATAAAGATAAACGGAGCCACACATCAGGGAAACAGTGGAGTCCTCTAACAAACCTGAGCTCTTATTCATATCAAGGCAAATCTATCAGGTTTACAAATAGCAAACATTTTCTTATGTACCTGTAACACTCAGTTAGTCTGGTTTTATTTGCCCAGGTTCTGTCTCCTAAACCTAAATCCTAAACATGCTCAAAAACTCCTGAAAGCTCCGACATGCGTCAGGCCTGGTGGAAATTTAAATATTTCATGGGTCTTGCACATGGGTGTGGCAGAACGGCTCGACAGATGCCACTCTCTACAATTTAACATCATCCACCTCCAGTGTACAGAAATCTCTGACACCTCAAACATGAGCAGGAAACCTGTAGCAGGCCACGTGCTGTAACTGTACTTTGTCCTGTGTGCCGTGTGGAGGTGGAGGGCGTGGACTTACCTGACTCCAGAGCACACCTGTAGTGGTACTTGTTGGGACAACCTTTAAAGAAGCAGCCCAGTGTAGCACCTGGATCACGACACGCTGAACACACCTGAAAACACAGAGGACACCAGGCATGAAGACCCAGAACGCTGTGTCTTTTCTGCATGGCTACAAAACTAAAGAAAAGTCTTCATTATAAGTAGTTATGTGCTTCGCCCTGTGTGTGGGCGTCAACAGACCAGGAAGTAATGTCTGGACCCCAACGAGGCGTTTCCTACAAAGGAGAAAAAACTTTGATCCTTGTGACTCTGAGCACTCAAACCTTTTTAACATGCTGTAAGTAAGGGAAAACTCAGAAAGGCATAACAGCTCCTTTAAAGAAGAGCTCTCTGTGAAATACACAAGCTGAACCCTAAAGCAACGCAACATAAAGATTACAGCATCTCAACTGACATCGTGGTCAACTAGGTCACCCAGAGCGCACAGACCTCAGCCGACATCCACCAACATCCACCGACATCCACCAACATCCAACAACATCCAACAACATCCAACAACATCCAACAACATCCAACATCCAACATCCAACAACATCCAACAACATCCACCGACATCCACCGACATCCACCAACATCCAACAACATCCAACAACATCCACCAACATCCACCAACATCCACCAACATCCACCAACATCCAACAACATCCAACAACATCCAACAACATCCACCAACATCCAACAACATCCACCAGATTTAAGAGGAAAAAAATCTGATTCTTCAAAACGGTTTCAGTACTTTTTGCTGACAAGGTGTGAAAACAACTTCTTCTTTCATGTTTCCTTATTTCAACATTTCACTGCAATCGTGTTTTGATATATTAACACACTGAAGTTTATTAGTATGTTAGAGTCAAAGAGGTGAAGTACACAGACTATTAATGTATTATCCTCCTTAATTTTTCCCTTTTTGTGCCATTATAACCCACCACCTCTCCCTGTGGTGTTGTGTAACAACATGTTAACATCATTACCGTCTCTTGTGCCACCTTCACCGCCTCCTCCAGTCC
>NW_019524774.1:25631-51711 GCF_002814215.2 Seriola lalandi dorsalis
GGACTTACCTGACTCCAGAGCACACCTGTAGTGGTACTTGTTGGGACAACCTTTAAAGAAGCAGCCCAGTGTAGCACCTGGATCACGACACGCTGAACACACCTGAAAACACAGAGGACACCAGGCATGAAGACCCAGAACGCTGTGTCTTTTCTGCATGGCTACAAAACTAAAGAAAAGTCTTCATTATAAGTAGTTATGTGCTTCGCCCTGTGTGTGGGCGTCAACAGACCAGGAAGTAATGTCTGGACCCCAACGAGGCGTTTCCTACAAAGGAGAAAATTGGGTTTTGTTCTGAGTTTCTCCCTGTAAACTTTGATCCTTGTGACTGAGCACTCAAACCTTTTTAACATGCTGTAAGTAAGGGAAAACTCAGAAAGGCATAACAGCTCCTTTAAAGAAGAGCTCTCTGTGAAATACACAAGCTGAACCCTAAAGCAACGCAACATAAAGATTACAGCATCTCAACTGACATCGTGGTCAACTAGGTCACCCAGAGCGCACAGACCTCAGCCGACATCCAACAACATCCAACAACATCCACCAACATCCAACAACATCCACCAGATTTAAGAGGAAAAAAATCTGATTCTTCAAAACGGTTTCAGTACTTTTTGCTGACAAGGTGTGAAAACAACTTCTTCTTTCATGTTTCCTTATTTCAACATTTCACTGCAATCGTGTTTTGATATATTAACACACTGAAGTTTATTAGTATGTTAGAGTCAAAGAGGTGAAGTACACAGACTATTAATGTATTATCCTCCTTAATTTTTCCCTTTTTGTGCCATTATAACCCACCACCTCTCCCTGTGGTGTTGTGTAACAACATGTTAACATCATTACCGTCTCTTGTGCCACCTTCACCGCCTCCTCCAGTCCATAGATTTTGCCCTTCACCAGGAACACGCCGGCGGACCAGATACCGCAGTCTTCATGGAGCCAGTACTCGCAGGGCTCCAGAGGCAGCACCGGGGGGCTGTACCAGTCCTCCACATCTGCAGAGCTGGGATCTGAGCGAGCTCGCTTCGCTGCAGGGCTGCCAGCGCTGTCACCGGTCCACCGGCGGTTCTCCAGGAGGCCCTTCTGTTTGAGCTGAGCCCCCGGCCTGAGGGACCACGCTGAGTGTGGACCGGCGCTCTTCCTCCTCCTGCCTCTGATGCTGCAGGACGAGGAGTCTGAGTCGCTGTAGTCGTCCTCATCCCCTTTGAGGCCTGAGACGCTGGCTGGTGTTTTGGTGCTTGGCTGGTACCCCTCAGGGTAGTAGGGGCCGTGGAGGTCCCCCAGGTCCATGGCGTTGGCAGAGCGCCCGCACAGGCAGCAGACGAGGGAGCGCTGGTGCTGGCTCTGTGTGGACGCCCGGCCCAGCTGGAGACACGAGGTGCTGGGTACGACTGCAGAAATGAAGCCACTGGTGTGAGCCTGCTGCTGGCCCTTCTTGTGCTGCGTCTTCACCTCCTCGGGGTAGTTGATGACAGTACACAGTGATGGCGAGGACTGCCGCCGCTCCACACGGACGAACGGAGAGAAGCTGTCCGACCTCAGCTCCCTTTTCTCCTCCTTGAAGTTGACGTACTTCAGCTTGATCTCCGGCTCCTTGGGGGAGAATATGGAGGAGGACTGGCCGCCCTTGTGTTTCTTCCTCCTCTTCTTGGGAGTGTGAGCCGCCTTTGTCTTGGCAGTGGGGGATGTTTGGCTACCTGTAGTCTTGCCTTTGGCTTTCCCTTGACTTTTCTTTGGAGACTTTGATGGCGGCGGCGGCGGCGGCGATGGTGGTGGAGGGGGAGACAATCTTGCCACATGAATTTCCTCTGAGGGTTCAGGGTGAATCTGGAGCTCCGGCTCCTTCTTTGAGTTCTTGTGCAGAGCGGCCTGAGGACTGGACTGTGGTGAGGGTTTCGTCTTTGACTTTGCGGTGTGAGTCTGTGGTGAGAGGACAGACAGTGAAGCGTCCTCTGACTCTTTCTTTGACCTCTTGTGCACAGTACACGGAGGACTTTTTGGATGTGAGCTGCTGTGGGACTTTCTAGTACGACTGAGGGTTTCAGGATCGGAGGTAGAACCTTTGCAGCTGTCAGTGTTAATGTTATTAGTTTTGTCCCTTTTCACAGGAGTTCCTGCTTTTTGTTTGACTGCGTTCGCTGAGACAGACGCTCCCACTCTGCTCCTCCTCCTCCCCGCTGACGGCGCCTCGTTCCTCTTAGGACTGGCCGAGTTGGAGTCACTGGTTGCTGATTGGGAAGCACTGGCTTTCTTACTGGTGCGGATGCATCCTGACACTTTGTACTTGTTTGAGTTTATGTTCATGACTATCGCCTCTAACCGGGTCCCTCTGCTGGAACGCAGTGGAAGCTTTTTCTCCTTTAAAGTCCTCTGCAGAGTGTTAGCGTTCCCGTTCATGTGGGGGGTGACAGTCTGGGGTTTGTCCTCTGAAACATCAGACACACAACCATCGTCTGTCAAGTCAATCAGAGGCTCTATCACTGCCTTCCGTCTTCGGACCGGCTGCTTGTTTTCCTCTCTTGAATCCAGCCCTGTCGTACTATTGCTGATGCCAGCGGCTGGCTGAATGCCCCCCTCTGTACTCGAGCCGTCCCATGCTGCCTGCTCAGTCTCTAGATAAGAGTTGTCTGCGCTGGGGGAGCTGGAGGCCTGAGGCAGGATGAACACATCCTCCACATCGTCCAGTGAGGTAGCGGAGGGGGAGACCGGGTCCTCCAGAGGACTGATGTACTCCCTGCTCAGTGAACACAGGTCTCTAGCACCCACACTGTCCATGGGGACCACTGGGTCCTGTTTTCTTGACATGAGAAAGAGCACCTCAGAGCCTCCCCCCTCCTCATCCTCCACTGTGGTGGGGGTGAGCATCTCTGGGGAGGATTCAACACATTCTCCTGAACTCGTCCGGCTGTGACCTCGACCATTCTCCAAACTCCTGCTGCTTTCCCAAGAAAGGCTGCATTCTACTTTCTTTTCATCCGGATTGTCCGTGTCCTCATCACTGGAAATCACTCCACCGTTCACCTCACGAGGCTCCTGCGTAGGACACGCTCCCCCATCATTCTCTGATCCCACCTGAGCCTGAGACAACGACTGCAACAGTTCTGTCTGAGTGGCGAGGTCCACCGACCCCTCGACCTGCTCCACGTAATGCTGGTTCAGCGAGTAGCCGGCCTCCCCGAGCCCTTTATCTGAGTCACATGGGGGGTGGAGGGAGAACTTGCTTATGGGCGGCATACCACACAGAGGCGAGTGTCGAGACAGGGAGTCTTGAGCGGAGAAGACGTGAGACCGGCTCACGTAGGACAGGGTGACTGTAGTGTGGGAGAAGGCATTGTCTGGTTGAATGTGATCCCCTGATTGGAGCGTGATGTCCGAGGAGCCCGTGTCGGAGAAAGCCAGTCCTGGGTTGCTGGTCCCGGAGTTTGGGTACCAACCCGGGCTCTTCACCATCTGCAGGGACGTGGCGTTGAGGACGCATTCCTCACCCTTCCTGGTCAGATCGATCACAGTGGGAAGGCTGGAGGTGGAGAGGTCCTGAGGCTGGAGATCATCTAAGCTCCCAGCTGCCTGCTCCATAACAACTGCAAGGGCAGAGAGAGGGACAGAAACATATGAGTGTAGAATCTGTCAAAGAATCCATTATTAATATCCTAATGTCACCAACTCTTTAACCAGAGCAGATTCACTCAGCACAAAGGTCATAGTTTAACTACTTTTGGCAACTCACTTTGTTATCCAGGCTGTTTTGGTAGAAGAGGAAAAAAAGTTTAAGTACAAGCTCTGACAGCTCATAGCACTGACATTAGCTCGTAAACTGACCTGTGACGTGAATTTCATTAACGTCGCTGCGCAAAGCGGGGATTAACTGACAATTTAAGTTTTGTCTTATTTTGAAATTACCTTAATATTAATGGATGTAAAGGATATCAAGTTGTCAGGTTCAGTGGATAACGTCTTTCCCGGACACCCGGCTGTCTCTTTACCACCAACGTTGACAGGTCAGGGTGGGCTAACGGCTTAGCTTAGCCACAGTTAACGTTAGCTAGCTAGGCCCGGCTTTAGCTCCGGTAACGTTCCCTCATGACGAACTACGTTAAACATCGGGGGACTTTAAGATTTTCTCATTTATGGTGGAAAATCATTCACCACTAACCACGACTTGAATGCTTCAACTGTTCAATAGAAACCATTCTTTATTTCGGCCAGGTCTACACTCCTATTAAGCGCCTTATTTCGATAAAATGACAACTTTTATAGCTTGGTGGTCCGCACCGTTAGCATCCGTCCACTACGGCTCTCAGTAACTTTGTTGCACCAACGGTCGAACCAATTTTAACGTTTTAAATCTTATTTCAAATTGATTTTTTTTTTAAATTTACTGTATTACATGAATTCCGAATTACAAATTGGACCTTAATGTCCCAGGGGAGAACACAGTGTTATGTAGTAGGTACAAAGATTCGACGATAAGCAGAGTATTATTAAACTGCAGAGTACTTTTCATTGAGTTTGGCGGCACGTTCTCTCCATGTAAGTGAACGGTGCGCATCGGGGCAAGGCCCGGCTGCATGGAACAAAGACAGAGCGGAGGCAACGCGCTGCCGCTGGTCTAAACTTACCGGGGCGGGAGAGATCGACACGTTGTTAAATGTCCCGTTAAGAGTGTGTCCCCCCCTGCATCTCTGTCAACAGCCCGTCTACTCTAACAAACCCCGGTAACACAACACGGAGAGAAAGACCCAAATTAAAGATCCACACACTTTCCAGGAACACACTACTCCGTGTCAAGTTGTTTAGAGTAGAATCTCAAACTTCCGGATACCCCTTTCACAATAAAACAATTAGTGTTTATTATCGTGATTATCATTATTCTGAAAAACACGAATAAAAAGTATAATGAAAAAGAAAAGCCGTAAAAAAAAAAGACGTAATTTGCTAAACGTTTTTAATATTTTTATTGTTCTGTCCAGTCGTGAATCATTTGAACGTGATCCAGCTGTTGTGTGTCAAGCTTCAAATTCATCAGCCAACCCGGGCTGATGTGCTGTCTGTCTCGCTCCAGAGTGACGTCATTATCTGCTTTCAGCTGGGCGCTGTCTCACTCCGGGTGACTTTACGAGTGGACGGTGGAACAGTTGTCTCTCAGCTGTGCAGCAGAAAGGCATCATGGGAGCAGAGCGGTGGGACCTGTTCCAATCCAAATGATTGACCCCTCAGAGAATCCGTGACGTCATTTTCTAGTGTAGTTTATAAAGCATCACATTTGCTGTTGCTAACACATGTTTTTAACACTGTGACACATCAGCAGCTGGTGACCCATAAAATAAATATAGATTAAACAGATTAAAGGGATATTTCAGCAATTTAGTATTAAACTTTAAAATCAAAGCAACAGAACCTGAGATGTCCCGGCTTCAAGGGTCAAACTCCAGAAATGGTGGATTCAAAATTTCCCATAATGCAACTTAATTACATCTTCAGTTTGATGCTCTTTGGAAACAGTAGTTTGACAAAACAACCTTAATTCAAGAGCCACTTATTGTCACTATGACATCAGAGCTCACTTGTCTTTGACATCAGAGCTCACCTTTCTGTCTCTGTCACATCAGACCTCACCTGTCTGTGTCTCTGACATAAGAGCTCACCTGTCTGTGTTCAGAACAACCAGCTCATTAAACTGTAGATCTGTTTTTCCTCTGTGTAAATTCGTATCTTCAGAGAGAGGTCAGAGTTCAGAGCGGACAGAACAGCAGCAGACACATTTTTAGTGTCAGTCTTCCCTCTCTGGATTTCCTGATCTGAGCAGATCACAGAGAGTTCAAGGACTTTAATTAGTGTTAGAATTTCTCATGAAACCAGAGCAGAAAACAAAGTTATACAACATCATCCTGCTAAACAAACTCAACTAGATCCCTGTTGTCTTCTGGCGACTGCTGGACTCACTGGGAGCTGCACTGGCAGCTGCACTGGGAGCTGCACTGGGAGCTGCACTGGGAGCTGCCGTCTGCTCCTCCTGCCTCTCATTTGAAAACTCAGCGGAAAGAAGTTGAAGCAGTAAAATCCAGATGCTTCAGACAGTTTTATTTAACTTTGTTCTTCATGTAAAACGAGTCAGTAACAGTGAACTGCTGCCTCAGAGTTTAAACCACCATATAGATACGAACACATTGACGAGCGAACAGCTGGAGAGGGAGACAGATGTGAAGCGTGCGGCCTGATCACCAACCTTCACATGCACCAGACTTCATAGAGAAAAACTTAAACTCATAATAAATCCAGATCTGCCCCAAAATGTAATGGATTCTTCTTTTGTCCATGACCCCTCCCTCCGCCGAGTTCAGTGCAAATCAACAAACAACAAACAAACAAACAAACAAACAAGCGATGACAACAACCTCCTTGGTGTGAATGAGTCTACAGTCTCTGCTCCTCCCGGCTGCTGTTCCGTGTTTTATCTTCAGATAACAGAACACGCATTAACGCTTGGGTCAACCTGTCTATGACTGATAATGTTCATACGTGACCCCTCCCAACTCCACCTGCCGAGGAAGACAGTGCAACGCGGCCGAGAGCTCCAGAAAAAGTCACACACTGTAAAGGGTGCAAAAATATTTATTGCTAATAAACCTGTAGTCAGTTGGTGTATATTTGCTTAATATTTACAATAATAGAGTACAGAGTAATGGGAATGTGAAAGAAAAAATCCCAACCATTTAAATAAATACAAAGGGAGGAGGACTGCCACTGAACAAGACTACAGACATGAACCACCTCCAACAGCTCCTGTACAGCTGGACCGAGACTCCAGTGAGGAAAGATTCATATATATGGTCAGTGAATGCATCCAAGTCTGATCCGAGGACAGGGAACATGAAGCGACACGGCGGGTTCGACGGGCTCGTTGTCCCGTCTGTGGCGGCGCAGTAACTATTCCTATGCTTTTGTAACGCGAGCGTCATTCGCTGCTCGGCGCGTGTGGTTGTAGTTCAGCCGTTAAACATCACATTCATGCCTTTGGCTAGCGACAGTCTATGGAGTGACACAGTAGCTTACACAGTCAGAGTTTAGTGTTCGTGGCAGATTAAAAACGTAAAGTATTTACAGTGAGACATGGCAGCAAAACATCAACAATACAAAAATGTCACAGTTAACTGAAGTGCATGGAATGCAAAGTCTAGACATGAAATTCAAACTTCATACCATGTTTTTAATAATATATGATCTGTGTTTGTGACCAGTGTCTACTGTTACTAAATAAGTCGTTACAGAGCTAAAATATAGTGGACTTCTACACATGCAGCGAGGCGGGAGGAAGCGGCGTCACTGTCAGAACTCCTTCGTGTCTTTGTTCTCAAACAGGTGGAGTCTCTGCTCAGGTGTCAGCCCCTCCTTCAGACTCTGGACAGGGGGGAGGAGAGAGAGAACAGATGTTAGTTACCGAGCAACAGATGTTCAGGACAGATGTGATGTTTCCCCTCTCAGTGTGAATCTGTCGTCACCCAGTGAAACTCAAACACAACGTGACACCTGACAGCCCCGAGTGTTATGTTTTTCCTTTGACCTATAATCAGTTGATAAAATAAATTCAAACTTTGTTCATTTTATTCTTCCATCTATCATTGATTCGCTCTTTTTCCCCAAGTAATTGTGATTTTCCTCATTTCCTGTTTTACGTATATGTTAATGATGTGGGCGTGTCCATGTAGGTCCAGGGTGGTGATTGGTCCAGGATGAAAACAGGTGTGTGAATCAGGATCATTTTACTTGGTTCAGGTCAAAGATTTTAGATTTTAGGTGGAGCAGCTACATCAGTGTCACAGCATCATTAACTTTATCATCATCATCATCATCACTAATCGTCCTGTTCCTACTTTAATCTGTCTCTGTTTGTACACTGAACTCTTCATCATCATCATCATCATCAGCTGCAGGAACACATGCTAACTGACTCTGTGTCAGTTTCTTTTCAACAAGCAGGAAACAGTGTGAGGAAACTGACTTGGTCCCTTGTGTAACGTTTAATTCAGTGCCTCTGTGACTGCTTTAGCATTAGCCTGCTGCTTTGTTAGTGCTAGCTTAGATGCTAAAAAGCAGCTCTACCTTTTCTACAGCGGCACCATCACCTGCACTGGTGTAGTTTTATGATGAGAGTTAGCTGCAGCTAGACATGTGTGTGTGTGTGTGTTAGCTACTGTTCTTCCAATCAGCTGTTTACACAGGTGGACTCCAGTCAAGGTGTAGAAACATCTCAGAGGTGATCCTGAGCTGAGGTGTCTGAATACTTATGTCAATTTTGATATATAATTTGATTTGCTAAAATGTCTAAAATCCTGTTTTCTTTTTGTCATTAAGGAGGATGAAGTTGTAAATTAATGAGGGAATTATTTTATTTTATCATGATGCTGCTGCTAAAACTCTGCAACTCTGACAATAAACAGTTTATAGTGACAGTTTTATCATTGATGTTTTTATGCATATTTTACTATATAATAAATATTTTAATGATTTCAGTCTGTATTTTAATACATGCTGCACAATATTACTAATTTCATTGTTTATTTAAATGCAATGACAATGAAGAATCTATCTATTTATTATAACAACATGTGAAGAAGTGAGGGGTGTGAAGACTTTGTGAACACTCTCTGATCATGTGCAGCAGTGACTCAGATCTGTGCAGAGCCTTTAGAGGTGGAGGACAGGAGGGTGTAGACGGAGGACGGGAGGGTGAGCTGAGACCCTCCATGGGTGCGTCTGGTCTGGTTTACCTAAAGGAGGAGGGGGGGAGGTCTACAGGTCCTCAGCGGCCCTAACTGTCCCAGGGCAGGACTCGACTCACAGACTGAGGACAGAAGGGAAACACACCAGTGTGTGTGTTAGTCCACTGTGGTTTGACTTTCATCACAACACTGCAGATCTGATGGAGTCACAGGATGATGAACAACACGCAGCGCTGCAGGAACACGGCCAACGATGACGCAACAGTGAGCATGCAATGCTGCATGCAGCTGTGCAGGTGACCAGCAGGTGGCAGCAGGTCACTGTACACTGACTGTGTGTGGAGGGAAACCTGTGACTGCTCTGTCGGCGATGACACAATGGGTGACACAAGCTCCACGGGACGTCCTGATGAAGACAGCGGTGGGATGAGGGTGACGGATGTCACCCTGAGCAGGGGACTCACCTTTGACCTCATGGTGCGCTCCGAGCGTTTGGCTGCAGCAGCCGCCATCTTGAGGATGTCTGGGTTACTTTTGGACTTCATGATGTCTGTGAGGGAAAATGTGTCAGAGTTAAAATAACAGGAGAAAACAGTGAACCAGACGTGTGGACGAGGGACGTCACAAGAACCGAAGCTTCAGGACAAGACGATGCAGAAAGTCTGACAGGTACTAGAGATGTGATGAGGTGTAACAGTATAACAACACTCCAACTGCTCTAGTCTGACGTCACACCCAGAGAGAAGGAGGCAGCGACAGTAAACAACAACACGTGGAATGACAGCAGCACTTGGTTGATCACAGCTCTGCTCCACAGAAACAGTTTTCACCGTCTCACTTCATGTCAAAGCAAATCAACTTTTGTTTTGAGTCTCATTAAGACAAGATTAAATACATTTACATGAGCAGGAGTGGAAGCTTATGTAGACTGATGAGAGGAAGCATAAAAACAGGTTTATAAATCCTCAGAAACACGAGTTGAAACGAGAGTGAAGACTTTAAAGTGTCTGACTCTGATGGGAGCTCTCGTGCGAACAGGCCTCACACAAACCACGTGAGAGGTTTATACTGAGGTGAAGCTCAGTGTGTTTTCTGTATGCTTCCGTACCGTATCCTCCTCGCTCCACCTCCTCCAGCGACGGCTCCCCGAGCGCCTCGTGCGCCAGCTGCAGCTGGTCTCTGAGCCGGCCCAGGTCCCGCTCTGCTTTGGCCTTCACAATGCTCAGCTCTGTGTAGATGTCCTTGTACTTATCCGTTGCATATTTCTTGTCCTGAAAACAAATAGTTTGGCAGTTCAGATGAAGGGCACTGATGTGGCTGGGAATAAAACAACAGGACGGGGGAGGGGAGGTACAAACACGTACTCTTTGGGCGGCTTGGAGCTCGTCCTTCAGGGAGTTGATTTCCTGCTTCAGGTACTGGACCTCAGACTCCTTCACCCTCAGCATCACCTGGAGAACAGGAAGAGAAGGCGACACTGAGAACGATGGGGAGTGCAGCTTATTCTTATAGAAAGAATTTTGATGCACATGTTTGTACTTTACTCTCCGAAGTGATTCACCTCTAACTCGTAGAGCTCCTTCCCCTGTATCGTGGCGTTGGTGTCTCCCACTCCGTCCTCAGACGTCATTGAACGCATCTTTGTGATCTCTGCTGCCAGACGGTTGTTCAGCTCCTGCAGAGATCAGGACGTTTAGATCAGGGCAGGTAAACTTTCAGCCAACAGTTGAAAGTGCTCCTGGGTAAATATTTGCACACAGGTGTGTTGTGTGAACCAGCGAGTGACGTGGGTGTGTGTGGGTGTGCGTGTGTGCACCTGGTTGTGTGCGTTGAGCTCCTGGTTCTCTCTCTGACACTGCCTGAGGGCCTGCCTCTCGGCCTCCAGCGCCTGGGCCAGGTGGGCGTTCTCCAGGCACTTCTGGGAGTACTGCTCCGACAGCACCTCGATCTCCCGCTGGAACGAACACAGCTCCTCCCTGCAGCACATCACATGACCACACTTATTCACAGAGACTCAGAGAGAGAGGAGCGGCCCGACGCGCCCGCGTTTGATTTACTGTAAACACCTGCACAGGTGTCACTGAGCACACGTCCCGGCAGGTCGTGACTGACACCGACCCAACGTGACGCTTCAGCACCATCAGATCAAATCAAACTTCAGTCAGCAGCTGGAACAGTTCAGCCTGACTGACTGGTGCTGGATCTATCAGCTAATATTCCTTTTTTTTTGTTTTTACAGAAACATTTTGATGAAGATCCTTTAGTTTGTTTCATTTTGAGAATCGTCATGTTCTTCAGGTTCAGCATTAATACAACACAAACCAGACTCATCTAATCCACCTCTGACTGCAGGCGACAGCTTTAGCACGGCTCTTCTGTTCTACGGTGGAACAGCTGTGGAAATGTCAGAGCCAACATCAGAGTGGTTTTACTATTAGACAGAATCATTTCCTCCAGTTGTGAAAAGATTAAACTGACATTTACAGGCAGCCGATAAAAGCTGCAACTTTACATTAAAAAAACAGAAATCTAAAAATGTAATTCTCCTTCTGTGACGATCTGTTCACACTCTTTTTTCAGTGTTTAGCTCAATGAGCGTCTAGTCTGCTCCAGCCTTTCTGAATCATGTCTGAGAACTAACATGTGGAAATGTTTTGCTTTTTACAGCCTCGGTGGTAAAATCAAGAGTAAAGGTAATGTTTGACAATAAAGGGCAAATTTACAAGGAAAAGGAGAATGTACAGATTTTTCTTTAACTTTATCTCAACTTTCCTGACAAAGTAAAACTGTATTTTCTGTAATTTTGTCAGTTTTTTTTTCTTTTAATCGAAGTGAAGTGATTTGTTCATTGTGTAATAAAAGTAAGACTTTTTGCAAGAGTCTGACAGAACAAAAAAACCTGATGAGTCTCCTGACCAGAGGGGCCACACATTGCACAGTGGTGACTCCAGTCTCCCTCCCAAACACGCTGACTATTGGCAGACGCTACAATTTACAGATGTTCTCTAAACGCCTCACATGCAGGCAACGGGTTTTGGGGCAGCCGTGCACTGTACAGCGTCTTTACGGGCGGTTTAAGGGGGTTTACAGTTGTTATTGTGCCAATATGAGGGGTCATGGAGGGACCCAAACGTTGGCCTGGTTCTCCTCTGGAGCTCCGTGGGCTGCACTGGTTGCAGGAGCATCAGCTCTCCTCCTCACTGTTGAGTCCTGCTCCTGCTCAGATTCTCACTGTGTCACTATGATAATGAGTTCGGAGCAGTAACTGGTCTAAAAGCCTCGGTGACATGTGGCAGTGGAGGAAACGTACTCGTGCTGTCGGTGGATCTCCTCCATGTCTGCGTTCTCAGCGTTGTTGTTCGCCTTGCGAGCCTTGTCCAGCTCCTTCTCCAGCTCCGTCCGGTGTGCGTTTTTCATCGCCTCGATCGCTGTGACAACACAAGAAGCTTCAGTAACTACAACAACAACAAAAACTTTCTTCTTCCCTCAGTCTAATCTCTCCTGTGCTGTGGTATTTACCAGCGATGGTGGCCGCCGTCTCCTCGGCCAGCAGCCTCTCCTTCTCCTCCTGCAGGTTCTCCAGCTCTCTCTGGTGTTTCCTCTGCAGCTCGTCTATCACCTTCTGATGCGACTCCTCCATGGCGGCAAAGCCCCTCTCACAGGTGGCCTGAGACACAGGAGAACACGGGACCGCTGTGAGTTTACGGGTCACCGGGACTCGGACCTAAAGGTTCTCCTGACCACATGAGCTGAGCAGGTAAAACCTCCCGGGTCCTTTCAAGTACAAGCCAGTGCAGATCATCCATTCATTTCCAGCGAATAACTAGCAAGCTACAGCCTGTTAGCCACGAGCAAGTCGAGCCTGTGTGAGTACAAAAGGGTTAAAGGACTGACAGGATACACTGAAGGAATGCAGAGACAATGAGAGAGGAGGGTGGAAGAAAAGTATAAGCTGCCGTTTCCTATCACGTCACAACATCCAGACGTTTGACAACATCAACAACCTCCTTTCTCCAGCTGAGCTCGTGCTGCTCTGCGGCTCGTATGTAAATCCTGATCTTAACGTTGGGTTTATCGGGACTCAAGACGGTCCTGAACCGCTGGACGTCTCAGATACTGGACAGACGTGTGTCTTCAGCTCCTCAGGAGGACGTGGAGGACACACTCCACTGCTGTTACTACGACACTGCGACTTTCCACAAGAGGGGATTTCAATGGCCCGACCCAGAACCTAGACCTGCTTCCGTCCTCTATTCACCGCCGCTAATCTGAGGACTCAGTCGAAGGCCCCCCCCCCTTCAGCCAAACAGGGGAAATGGAGGTCCAGTGTGTTTTCACAGGGATAAAAGATCCTGAGAGCTCAGACCCAGGAAACCACTTTGAGAGGGTGAACCCCCCCCTCCCCTGAGCAAATGTAAACTTCCTGCTCCGACATCAGACCAGGCAGCAGATTAATGCACAACCATGTCAGGCTGGTTTCTGTGTCTAAACACAGAGAGTTCAGAAAGTCTTCAGACCCCAGACTCACTGTTTCCACATGTCGCTGTTTTTGCTAAAATAAAAAAATAAATCCTCTCATTGATCTACATTAAGTTCCCAGTAATGACAAAGGGAAAACTGAATCTTAAAGATTTGTGCAAATGTATTAAAAAGTAAAAAGTGAAATCTCACGTTGACAGAAGTATTCAGACACTTTACTCTGACTCTTGAAGTTTAGCTCTGGTTCCTCCGTTTCTCTGGATCATCTCTGACATGTTTCTACCTGTGGTAAAGTCAGCTGATTGGACACACACCTGTCTACATCAGGTCTCACAGGTAACAACACAGATCAGAGCAGAAACCACGAGGAGGGAGGAGCTGCTGCAGAGCTCAGAGACATTTCTGCACAGCGGCCTCCATCATTCTGATGTGAAGAAGTCTGGAACAACCAGGACTCTCCTGGAGCTGGACCTGGACCGACACATCAGGGAGAGGAGACCCAGAACCTGACGGTCCCTCTGAGCTCCAGAGAAACTTCCAGAAGGACGACCATCACTGCAGCTCTCCACTGATCTGAGCTTCATGTCAGAGAGTCCAGACGAAGCCTCTCCTCAGGGGAAGTTTCTAAAGAAGCAGCTAAAGGCGTGGACATGGACTCACTACTCAGACGGAGCAGTTAATTTATTTCTCTTAACATCCAACAAACTGTTCAACACTCACTTTTCAAAAGTCACAAAATGAATTAATTAATGTGGTTCATCAGACCAAACTGAAAAACCAACAATTGTTCTTTGTTGTGATCGTTAAGAGTTTAAGTCGAGCACAGACTCTAATTTCTCCAGTGGCCGATAAAAGTTTGGGTGATCAAATCCTTCCGACCTCGGACAAACTTCAACCTCACAACCCATCAAACAGCCAAATTCAAATTAAAATAAGGTTTAATTAACTATTTAATATTGGAAATCCAATGAAAAGACCAAAACCAGCAACGAATGTGTCCTTACAACAAACACCGTCTGTGTATCAAAGCTCCTCTCTCGTCCGAAAACTATCAAAAACACATCAATGAGTCACACTGTTGTTGTCCTCGCTGACATTCCTCCATCAACATAAACACACACTGTAGTTCATTATGACTCAGTCCCACATTCACCGTTCAGCTGCTGTAAATACTCACCAGACCACCAAGTGTGTATTAATGTGCCGCTGAAAATAGTCCCCAACAAATACACTACTTACTACTGTTTGAGCAACGTTTGCCAAAGACTAGAGCTGATGTAGGAGATTATTTTGACTTTTTTAAAACTGAAAACTATGTATTTATAAAGTCATATTTAAAGATTAGATTAAGGAGGTCAGTGTTGAGAGACAGTTTTGGTCTTTTCAAGACGGACCAGCCATGTTTTTTTTTTTTAAATGAACAAATGTGGGTAATAAAATAGATCATTTCAATCTGGCCACATATTGAAGGATCAGTTCTCTCAAATGACAAGGAAACATTTCCCCACACACCTTTTTGTTGTGTCGAGTCACGCAGATAAGTTTAGGTTTGATTAGCAGAGGTTTTGCACTAAGCGCTGGAAGATTTCAACAGCAACACAGAAACCGTCACTGTGAAAAGTTTTTTATTGGGAACTAAAGCAGAAAATGCTGTAAACTGACCACAGTTTTCAGCATTAGTACTTGGATTATCATAAATAAATGGGATTTTTGTTTTTTATTCAGTGCCAGAACTATCTGCGTGTCCAAAGACCATCAAGGGTCGGTGAGGAAATGTGTATTTTCGGTAGTTGGGTGAACCGGCTCAGATGATCGTATAACCGCATCATCACAGCTGACCCAACAACTTCGTGAGCTACTGTCGAACGTGAGATGCAGAGTTTGCAGAGCTCTAGAAAAAGCTAGTAAGCGGACCTTGAGTAAAGATCATCTTGTCAAAGATCGGCTGTTATTCAGAGAGGGTAGAAGCTAAACTTAATAATTGTTAGTAGAAACAGCCAAAGGAAAAGAGGTAAGACCCATTTAAATGAATGTTTCTGGTGATTTAGATCCTAAACATTAAGAAAATGAAAAATGCTACGAAGGGTCAACTCTTTGCCCTTAACACTAAAATGAGGCGTAGCCGAGTCAAAGGTTAGTAAGCGCAGTAAACTACCGACAGAGGAACTCATTTCACAGCAGAGGAGGCTGATATGATGCGATTGTCTAGAGGAATCAATTAGCTTCTGTTGAATTATTTTCATATGTCAGATAAAATATCAAAGTTACTCAAAGTTCGTCAACAAAATGGGTTCCTCGGTACACAACTACTGCGGCGTCAACGATCATATGAACCTACGGGAGGTTAATTGTCATGCAACACAGAGGAGAAGCGGTTTTACGGAACAAAGAGCGAGAGTCGGGTGAGGTTAGGGTTAGGAGGGGGAGAGTCGGGGGGTTTTGGGGGGAGGAAGAGGGATCTGGGAATGCCACAAAGGAACACAAGGCATCACAGATGGAGAACGGCGAGGACAAGGAGCGCTTCCACCTTCAGGTTCTCCAGGTCTTTCTCGTATTTCAGCCGCTGAGACGTAACGTCGCCCCGCTCTTCACGCCGTCTCATCTCTTCGGTCATGACTGACACTTGGGTCACCAGCTCTTGGATACGTTCCTTCAGGGTCGATGTTTCGGCCGAAGGGTGATGCGACGGCTTCTCCTCATCCGACAAGGTCCTGTCCGGGTTGACCGGACTCATCATGCTTCTCAGCTCTTCCATTTCCCGGTCGAACCTCTCCATGAGGTTCGCCCTCTCCGTCTCATGCTTCTTCTTGAGGTTTTCCATGCAGTTTGTCAACGAGTCAATCTCTTTCACGTTCTCTTCTGAGCGGAGACGCAGCGTCTCACTGGCCTTAGCTATTTCCTGCCTCATCTTTTCAGCTTCCAGCTCATAGCGATCTTTGACCTCTCGAAGCTCCTTCCTGTGCCTCGCTGTCATGTCATGAAGCTCAATGGTTTTATCCAGAGAGTCAATGGGCTCTCCTTCAATCTGGATCATAGTTTGTGGCCCTGTGGTTGTTTTCAATGACGCCTCAGATGGTTGACTCTGAAGATCTGCTACTTTAGACTGGAGGTCACTGACGACTTCTCTTAATTTAGGACAATTCGGACAGTCCAAGCTACCTATCTCAACTTCCATCTGCTCTTGCTTTAGCTCTTCCTCATGCTGGACCTTCAGCCTGATCATCATATAAGACGTGTACGCTTCTTTCAGCGCTTCGAGCAGATAGTCTGAGGCCTGTTTCTGCTCACTACCCAACTCGAAGCTCGCTAGAGCCGAAGACAGGAGCTCGTCATCTTCATCCAGCATCACCCTGGATGCCGTCTGCCTCAAACCATTCGACTTTGCCTCCAAGGCCTTTGTTAACTCTTTGAGAATCAAAGCGTTTGTTTTGTCGTTAAACCAGCAGTACATAGACGCAAAATCCGACTCTGTCTCTACCTCACTCTCAACTTTCGCTTGTGGAGAAATCCTACTAATCAAGATCATCAAGCGCTTCTGTGCCATCATCTGTTCTGCCACATCCCTCCCACTCTTCAGCCTGGTTTCCTCTGGGTTTACTTTGGGGAGGCCCAACAGCTGGCTCCAAAACTCTCCCTCAACCACCAACCTCATGTCCGTTCGTCTCACACGGAGTGGCTCTTCTTTCAAAGAGCCGAATAAAGTGCTTTTTAAATCACCGAGCATCCTCTCTACGTTAACGTCTACCTTTGCTAACATCTCTACAACCTGATTAATCGCCTCAGTCTTCCTCTCGACCTCTTCTACTACTTTCTTTATATGTCCTTTATTGTCGACCTGCGTTTTTCCTGCTTCCACACACTTACTATCTGTCATCTCAGCTCTACCTAACTTATCTCGTAGCATCCTTATTTCGTTTTCTGCCTCTGCTAGCTTCTCTCTACCGACTTTCTCAGATTCCTGGTTTAGTGTGATTAGTTCACTGTTCCTAGCTTCCAGTTCGGCACAACGCTGCTCTGTCGGCCGCAGCTTTGCCTCCATCTCAAGCATCTTAGCTTGTGAGGTTTCCGGTAGCTCTTTCTCCGGGTGTATCTCCTCATCTTCATAATCTGACTGGAAGCCGAGACCTTTCAGCGTGGCCTCTTTCAACTGCAGCTTTTTCTCAGTGTCTTTCAGGGTGCTGCCTAGCTCCTCTAACGTGACCAGAGCTTCGTGGAGTCTCAAGGATTTCTCGTTCAGCTCCCTCTCATAATACTCCCTGTCTATGGCGTTAGCTTGGTTTTCAGCCAGTTCGGCCTTCAGCCTTTTCAGCTCCTCCATGACCAGGTGATGCTGTTTGCCGCCCTGCTGGCCGATCAGCTCGGCTTTTAGCCTGTCTATTTCTCTGTCGGCTTCAGTTAGCTGGTTCACTATCTCCTGACATCGTTGTTTCAATGCCCCGTTTTCATTGGTTAACAGTTCGACCCTCTGAGAGAGCATTCCTATCGTCATCTCCTTTGTCTCAGAGTGGTTTTCGATCTTCGAGACGGGGCCGTAGGGGCTTTTGAGACTTTGCTTCTGAACCTTCCCCACCAAATCTTCCATGGTCAGAAGACGGGCTTCGTATTCGCGGATGCTTTCTCCTGCCCTGGCTAAACTCTTTTTTATCATTTCGTTTTCTATCTCCTGCTGGTACTTCCAGGTCTCCAGGAGCTTCTGAAGTTGATGTTTCTCTGTTGTCTCTTGATTACAACTATGGGATTTCAAAACCTTTCCCAGCTCCTTCAGAGTGAAGGGTTGACCACTTATCAGGTCTTCTAGTTCTTGAATGGCCTCTGGTCCGTCCTGGAACAGGATGCTAACGGTTTTTTGGACGGGTTCAGGGGGAGGATCTTCCTGAACGGACGGCTTTGGGGGTTCAGAAAAGTAAGGTTCCTTGATGGGGAGGTGAGAAAGCGTGAGGCCTAGCTGTGCCTGCATATTGCGCTTTTTCAGCTCTTGCACTTTCAGGAGCTCTTTGGTCTCCTGGTACTTCTTTGTTAAACTCTGTGCTTGAGAACTAACCAGCTCAGGCTTCTTCGTCTGGGGCGTCACATCAGCCTCCAGACCCAAAGGGGGCTCCAGCTTGGAAAAGGGGACCAGACATTTGGTTAACACACAGCAGGGGAGACACAAAGCTTGCTAATAATTCTCAGCGTTATCTACCAATCATTTCCCTCTAATTTCTATTAAACATGACAATTAGCATTCCCACATTATTATAATCAATTACTATGCAAGTGAACAGTGAATCAAAACAAATTCAAAATTCCCTTAAGTTTAATGTTGTGAATTAAAATTAAAAGGAAAGAGATTTAATGGCCGAGGTTAGTTGATCACAACACATGCAACATTAAATGGTTAAAAGTTAATTCATGTAGTAAGTAATGCAATATTAGTTTCAGCTAGATGGTTTACTCAAGGATGGAAGGCATACCAGGTCCTACACACACATTTCTCTGGTCCAGGCCCAAGTCTTACACTAAAGCCATTCTTTTCTGATTGAAGTTTAAATATATTTTCAATACTTTTCTATTGTCAACTGTAAGTCACCAAACTGTTGTATGTCTAAAAAACAAAAAAACAAAAAATGCAAACACTGCATCTTAATAATCACACCAATATTAATTTAAAGCAGCCGTAAGACAAATGAGATCATCTATCATTCAGCCTCACTCTGGCGACAACATCCATACGTCGACTCACGGGCAGAAATTCTTCCAACATCACACATTTATGCCGTTACACAGCGAAACACAGTATCTGTTAACAGAGTAACAAATGGATGGTCTTCATAGCAGTTAATAGAAGATGAGAATCTGATGTCCATGCAAATAATTAGAAAACAAGCCAAGAGGTTATTCTTCATACATGTTGAGCCAAACATTTCAACGAGTAAAACTATTACCCACCAACTATTCAGGATAGTATCACTCTAAATGAAAAGTTAAGTAAAGTAAATTACTATTTTAGTGAACGTCTAACAAGGAAGCAAAAAACTTAATATTTGATATTTAAAAATTGATTAAAATTAATTAATTAAAAACTAAAATTCTAACTGAAAAATTTCAACAGACAATGAAAAAATAACTTAAATAGCACAAGGACTTTAATACAAAACAAATAGTTTTTTTTCTCTCTTTCAAAATAATATTTTTATTTTCCTTCTCCCTTTCTCTGTTTGTGTTTTTCCATTTTCATATTCTGAACTGGAAAACTCTAAAAATCTAATAATAAGACGCCAATGCACCTGAAAAAGTGAAAATACAAGAGATGCAGTAAAATTAACAAAGAGAAAAAAAGCACTTTATACTTTTCATGGTATTTTCCATTGAAAATGACGATTTTGTTTTTTTCCATTCTCAATTTTTTGTACTAATGATGAAAAGGAAACAAATCGAACAAAAGGAAAACAAATTTTCATTTTTTAGACGACTTTTCTTTTTCCGTTTAACATCCAGTTGCAGCCTAATTATTCCTAGAAAACTGAGCTAAAAAATTATTAGTCTTTTTCATTTAGAGTGAAACAATCCTCTGAAAGTCACATCAACAACCAATAAACATGTTCTTTGGTCCATAATCAATACAATACTCAAGTTACTGCTAGCATGAGTTCAGGTATCGTACAGACCTACGACACGGAGAGAAGAGATTAACGAGTAGAAGCCAATTTAGTAATAAGATATCAATGTTTTTTCACATGCAATGAACTCATGCAAAGGCACATGTCTGTAGTCACTTCGTTGCTTCAATGTCAGTTTGATGTTTTCTTACAATAAAATACAACATGCAAAGAATGTTACAAAATTAAGAGGAAGTTACTGCTCAATTCAAAATATATGTATGAAATCTACATCGTAAAGTGCAGCTGCTCGCTGAATACACCGAGACTGAAACTCACCGGAGAGATGTAGCCTGTCCGGACGTCCTGCTCTCTCTCCAGAGCCGTTCTCAGCTGGAGCTCCAGCTCCTGCTTGTGCTTGTTGGAGTCGAGGAGCTGCTTGTGACAGCTCTCCAACTGAGCCTTGAGGTCCTCGATCTGCAGGAGCAGCAGGGACAACGATTAGCTCGTCGTTACTTAAAAGGATGCATTGTGTATAATTGAATTCTTTTGATTCAGTTCTTTTTATAGTGGGAAATCACATGACCAATTACCAAAATGATATTAAAGTGATGTGTACCACATGATGAAGGAAATGTAGCAAAAAAAAATAAAGGTTAAAACTCAAATCTGGATGGAGCTGAAACAATTAGTTGATGAATCAACAATTCAGTCAATGAAAACTTTTATTCTGAAGTTTAACACTGGGCCCTGATGTCTCTCGGAGTCTGACACAGACAGGAAACAGACTCTACAGTGGGTAAACGCACCCCTTGCTTGTAGTTCTCCAGCAGCTGCTCCAGCTCTGCCGTCTCTCTGATCTGCCCCGTGGAGGGCAGAGGAACCCTCCTCTCGTCCCGTATGGGCGTCTTCTCCACCTGTCGCCAGTGCTGTTCGATCACCTCCTCCACCCTCTGCTGCCTCTCCAGAGACGTGGGACCTAACGAATCTAAGTGTCCGACCCCATCTCCGCTCTCATAGTCCGTCCTCCCTCCTTCTTTCGCAGACGGATGATCTGCCGACGAGCTGGTCACAGATTCGTACCTCTTCCGCCTCTCCTCCCTCCGCCGGCTTCGCTCCAGCTCTCCCAGGTCGGCCTGGAGGCTCTCGGCCTCCTGCGCTCTCTGCTGAGCCAGAGCCTGAGCGATGGGTCTGAACTCCGCCCAGTCGAAGGTCTTGGAGCGGCCTTCCCGTCTACGCTCGCGCGCCCGGCTCTTGATGACGCCCGGAGCGGATTCTCTCTCTACGGAAGAGGCCTCAGAGGAGGGCGAGTCCTGGGTGAGATCTGGTCGGACCAGAACTTCCAAAGAAGAGAATGAGCTATGATCCTCAGTCGACCTATAGGGCGGAGAGAAGGAGAGTAAGCTTCAGCTTCAAAAGTGCTGATCGGACCCAGATCGCAGAGTGCTGTCATTTATCTCTTCTACTTCCTGTTTCACCGTGTGTGTCCTAGCCCCTCCCCGCACACAGCGGAGGGA
This sequence comes from Seriola lalandi dorsalis, assembly GCF_002814215.2. NCBI lineage: Eukaryota > Metazoa > Chordata > Actinopteri > Carangiformes > Carangidae > Seriola > Seriola lalandi. The sequence goes on from NW_019524774.1 coordinate 46,929, forward strand.
GGACAGGTTGACAACTCCTTACTTTAAGTGCAATAAAAGCTTTCCAAAAAGTTTTATAAACCACTCGAAAACCAGAGACGGACAGACGTCAACCCCAAAACATCTGAAAGTCTGGTGACAGTGACGAGGACGCTAGCAGGGGAAGCTCGTCCTGAGAGCACTAGCAGCTGTTCTGCTCTTACAGCGACAAAGATACAAAGAGACAAAGAGACAACCCTGCCCCCAAACACTGTATATTTATATCATTACGGTTGATTACAGTGAGTGATACCGTTGACGTGGTTGTACTGACCTCGCCACATCAGGGGCGGTGGAAGGTCTGACGTTCTTCATGACAGCCTGGATCCAGTTCCTGCGTATACCTCCCGTCATGGCCGACAGCGTGTGGACTCCCTCCTGGGTCTGAACATTTTCAAAAACCACCATGAAATATGACAGAAAAAACACCTCGATGATCAAACGCCGGCGCAGTTCGACAGAAGAATAAAATCTACATCCCCACAAATGAAAAACATCAGTCTCTTACGTGGATCTGGAAGCCATAGTTACGTTGAGCCTGGTACTCGGTCACACTGTAGCAGGTGGACAGGTCGATCTCACCGTCCAGGTCAGACGCCTGAGGTAACACAGAGACATTATCCAAAACTTAACATCTCGATACGGTGCAGAACAAATATCAGAGACACAAAAATCTGTGTTACCGAAATAAAAACCAATAAACTCACCTCCTCTGCAATCGAATCCTTGTAGTATCGCAGGCTGTGATCCGTCAACACAAACCAGTATTTCTTCCACTGCAAAAAAAAAAAGAGAAGAGTTGGTCAGAGTAAAATCCAGAGACGGAGCTCTGTGAAGCACCTGAACCCGGGTCAGACAACAGAACCAGCTCTTCATGTCCATCACATCACATAAAGACGTATTTTAAAGCCTCCAGGCTCCGCCCACATCTTTTCACTCCATTGAAGACACTACATCAAAGTGTGACCACACCTTTGTAAAGGCCATAGGCTGATAGACGTTCAGCAGAGCTTTAGATTCACGGTTCACAAGCCGTTTGAACTTCGTTTGATCCGATGACTTTACAAAGGCCAAAACCTACGTTTGATTCTTCACACTCCAATCTTTTCTTAAACTGTAAATATTTTTGACCTAATCAATTTAATTTTGATTTTAATTCCAAACTTTTACACAGACTAATGCCGTGGTAAACTGGCCATAGTTTCAAATGGGATGAATTGTTGTTTCTTTAGCATGTTTCCACATCGTCTGGAGAAAGGGCAGATATTTCTTTTTATATTAGCTTTATTCTGATTGTCATAGTGAGAGAGAGAGAGAGAGAGAGACAGACAGAGAGAGAGACAGAGAAAGAGAGACAGAGAGAGAGAGAGACACAGAGAGAGAGAGAGAGACAGAGACAGAGAGAGAGACAGAGACAGAGAGAGACAGAGAGAGACAGAGAGACAGAGAGAGAGACAGAGACAGAGAGAGACAGAGAGAGACAGAGAGAGACAGAGAGAGAGAGAAAATGCAGCATAGAGCCACGGGTCTGGATTGGACTCTGGGCCTCTGCGGTTGGACTAAGCCCTCATGGCACAGGCTCTACCAGGTGATCCAGAAAGGACAGAACTATTGGCACAGACAGTTTCTGCTGCAGGTGAAAAACCCTCTCGCTCAGGACAGAGGCAGCACGGCGAGGCAGAATGACTTCGTGACTTTGACTATTGACTTTATTCACTAACGTCTCGTAGACTGACCATCAGAACACAAGCTAGATTATATTAATTTAGAAACAGGGGGCGGTACGAACACGTGTGCCGTTACAACAACAGAAGAAGAGTTAACAGTACCTGTCCTTGCTCATCCAGCTTCACCATCCAACCTTTCTTGAAGTTCAGTAAATCAGGCTGAAAACAAAGAAAATACGCAGATAAATCTTCTGTGGAGAAATCAGGAGCGTCAAAATGTGTCACATGCAAACAGCAGCTGTCAAATACAAACATGTCACTGCAGCAGGTTCCCACCACTTACCTTTAAATATAACTGATTAAAGCACAAAGACAGCTGCTAAATGACACTAAGTCGAGTACGACATTGTTCAGAAGCAGAACCACATGCTCACTCAGTCAGCTGAGGGTAGAAGTTGACCCTGTCCGTGGATCACACACTTTCAAATGGAGTGAGACTTTCATGTGGACCACAGACCAGGGACAACTTCTGCCAGGTTGTTCTGTGCCGCTCCAGCTGAAGATGCAGGAAACACTGACAGACACGTGAACTGTGACCTCAGGAAGCAGTGGTTAGTTGTGACACACACACACACACACACACACACACACACACACACACACACACCTGTCTCTCATCTCCAACAGAAATATAACGACACACACGGGACACAGAGCGGGTGCAGTAAATACACGCAGTGGTCAACATCTGCACACATCAGGAGCAGAGTGAGGAGTATAACCTGGAGAGGAGAGGGGGGAGGAGGGGGCTGCACTGCACTGCCCCCTGCTGCACGGAGGTTTGGCCTACAACATCCACACCCTCGCACCACCACACACGGCCAGAGAGACGTCAGGAAACAGGTTTTAAATTTTAATTCAACCACAGTAGAAATCACACAGGGACATCAGTGTGAAACAGGAGAAGTGACAAGTCAGAGACATCCAGGAGAGTGGAAAGGGCTCCTTTAATTTTACTCAGAGGTCAGAGGTCAGGGCTGGAGGTTGAATTACTAAAAAGAACATTTTACTCATGTGATCTGCCTCAAAATACTGAGATATTATGTCTGAATCACAGAAGCTGCCATGTAAAGCCGGCGGGCTGCTGCTGGGCGACGTCCACAGAGACTTTCTCAATGTTTAATTCTTCCTAACTCTGTTACCTAACTGGATCCAGCCTCTCTGCCCCAACAACAACAACAACAACAATAACAACAACAACAGCCCAGAGACCTCCCTCCGCTCAGCTGAAGACCTGGCTCTGCTGCCGACTCGGTATTCTACTACTTAGCAGGAACAGGAGACGCTTTGTCTGGAGACCACAGACACGCCGAGACACACTGACTTAGAGGGAGTTTGGATATTTTTTTGTGTTAGTTAATGTCAAAAACAATCAGAACAAATCTGAACTGAAACCTTATTATCAGCTGATCCTTCTCTCTCTCACAGTCTCCTCCTCTAAAAGTGTTTATGTGCGCCCTGGTTTCAGGTGTAACGATCAGTTAATTAAGTGTAGGACAGAAAGTTAATTTTCAGTTTTAGTGACAGATTTTAAACTAATTTTTCAAGCAGAACATTGAAGATGTGACCTGGTTCCTCACAGCATCAGAACGGAGATTTTGGACCATTTTATTGACTAAATGATTATTTATCAAGACTTTTTTTCTTCTTCTTCACCGCTTCAGTCAATCTCCACCTACACTTTCATCATCAGTGCATGTGACCGTGCTCCGAAGATTAATAAAGCATTAATAAACCACATGACCTGCAAACCAACTAATTCATTATAATTATACATAGGTACATTTAAGTAGCTTACATTAAGTTAGATAGATCTTTATTATCAGACTGGACATTGCAGTTTTGACCGGCCCTCTCTGTGTACCTGTCATTCGGGGTGCACATGAGAGTGTGGTCCAGGACTGGGCTCGCTCCACTGTTCGACACGACAGAGACAAAACCCTGGATCCTGATGAGGCGGTTTCACAGAATCAGAGCAGATTAAAGACTCACCGTCATGACTGACTCGGTGGTCCTTCGGTCCAGAGACTTGGCTCTCCTCAGCGGGGGAAGGGTGGAGGGGAAGTCCAGACCCTGACCAGTGTCATGCCTCTGCTCCTGCACAACACACACACACACACACACACACACACACACACACACACACACATAAATACACTTTAACTTTCCTGCTGCAGGTAAATTTACTCACAAAATATTTAAAAATAAAAAAGAAACATTAAAATTGTTAACCACACATGAGTCAAAAAATAAATCCCAGATCAACATTACATCATGTAATTTGGTGTGTTCGGGTTGGTGGAGAAATGTCATGACAACCACTCCTCTGTCAAACACACTTTGTTTTTGAAGCTCAACTCTGCAGAGCGCTGAGCCGCAGAGAGCGAAAACACAAAAACACACAGCAACAGTGTGTGAGGCTGAACTTTCCAGCTCCGAATCTGTGTCTGTGTGTCGTTTAAAACAACAGTAACAATAACTGATAGTCTGTGTGTGTGTGTGTGTGTGTGTGTGTGTGTGTGTGTGTGTGTGTGTGTAGCACAGGACACACAGTCCCTCTCTGCATCTTTTGTCTGTTTGGGATATTTTCATCTGCATGTGACAAAGATCCAGAGTTTATTGTGTGTGTGTGTGTGTGTGTGTGTGTGTGTGTGTGTGTGTGTGTGTGTGTGTGTCAGTGTGTCAGTGTGTGTGTGTTGGGTTTCTGTGTTCCTAAAGTCCAATTCTGGGCCGTTTCTCTCCGAGCTCAGGGGACCAGGGTGGGAAAGGGAAGCAGAATCACCAGGGGAATCCCACCGCAGATTGGAAACTGGAAATGAATACAGCGCATGCTGCCGACCTCTGACCCACAACCAAAACAAAGACAGGACAGAGAGAGGGAGAGAGGGAGGCAGGAGGGCGAGGGTGAAGGGAAAAGACAGAGGGGGTGGGGTGGGGTTGGGTGGGGGGAGGTGCTGGGACAGGGCCCAGGCCTGGTGGGTCCAATGCTGAGCTCACATCTGCTCCACCATGTGATGTTGTTTAAAAACACTGTTTAC
>NW_019524774.1:51761-52409 GCF_002814215.2 Seriola lalandi dorsalis
CTGAGCACTCAAACCTTTTTAACATGCTGTAAGTAAGGGAAAACTCAGAAAGGCATAACAGCTCCTTTAAAGAAGAGCTCTCTGTGAAATACACAAGCTGAACCCTAAAGCAACGCAACATAAAGATTACAGCATCTCAACTGACATCGTGGTCAACTAGGTCACCCAGAGCGCACAGACCTCAGCCGACATCCACCAACATCCACCGACATCCACCGACATCCAACAACATCCAACAACATCCACCAACATCCACCAACATCCAACAACATCCAACATCCAACATCCAACAACATCCAACAACATCCACCAACATCCAACAACATCCACCAGATTTAAGAGGAAAAAAATCTGATTCTTCAAAACGGTTTCAGTACTTTTTGCTGACAAGGTGTGAAAACAACTTCTTCTTTCATGTTTCCTTATTTCAACATTTCACTGCAATCGTGTTTTGATATATTAACACACTGAAGTTTATTAGTATGTTAGAGTCAAAGAGGTGAAGTACACAGACTATTAATGTATTATCCTCCTTAATTTTTCCCTTTTTGTGCCATTATAACCCACCACCTCTCCCTGTGGTGTTGTGTAACAACATGTTAACATCATTACCGTCTCTTGTGCCACCTTCACCGCCTCCTCCAGTCC
>NW_019524774.1:52429-82755 GCF_002814215.2 Seriola lalandi dorsalis
GGGGGAGGTGCTGGGACAGGGCCCAGGCCTGGTGGGTCCAATGCTGAGCTCACATCTGCTCCACCATGTGATGTTGTTTAAAAACACTGTTTACAAGTCTCACAGTACCGACTGTAAACCACCAGTGTTGGCTTCAATGTGTACACACACACACACACACACACACACACACACACACACACACACACACACACACACACACACACACACACACACACACACACACACACACACACACACACACACACAGTCTTACCTCTCTGTGGAAACGTCTGTGCTCACTTCGGCCCTGTCTGGCTCCGCCCCTCCCCGACTCGTCCACCTCCATTTTCTCCTGGTTCTCCAGCTCCAACGCCTCCAACTTCTCAATAACACCGGAGCGACTGCAGACCAACACAATGATGTTAAATTAATAACAAAGCATTCATTCCTTATTAACTCTTAGGTTAATAAGTCCTGGTCCTCAGCTGGACTCTCTGTGGTCCCAGTATGATCTGTTACTCAGACTGGTTTCTCTCCCAGCACAGACTCCGCTGCTGGTTCCACCTCATCATTGGGTTGAGCTTCACACTTCATGGTGTTTTCATAAATTCTTGTCTTTCTAACTCCGACTTCTCTCTCACCGGAGCTCGGCAAATTTACTGCTTCTACTTCACATTAAAAGCTTTCCCCTGGTGAACCGACAGGAGGCTTTTATTTTGAAGCAGCGATAGGAAATACAGTTCGTTGGTGGTGATGCTTTTCTTCTACCATATATGTCTGTTCTGCACCTTTGCACTTCTGGATGTAAAACTTCATCAATTTATCCTGTTAGAAATTCTGTCATAATCAGCCTTGACCTTTGACCTTTAAAATCTAATCAGTTCATCCTTGAGTTTAAACGAAACACTTGTGCCAAAGACACTCCCTGAAGGTTCCTGAAGGTTCCTGGGGTGTCGTGTCAGGAGAACCGGACAGACGGAGAACCTGAAAACTTAAAGCCTCCGGTCACAGCTGTCGGCGGCACCGAGGACAGAAAACTACGTCTGGAGAATCGATCTGGAAAAACAAAGACTCAATCTGTGACGGGGTACGCTGCCGACTGACCGACTCCCACACAGACTCTTTCCTCTGACGGAGGAATCTGAATGAGATGAGGAAGAGGCCGAGTGGTACGACTCGTTTCATGCTGCCCTCGCTTCTTGACATAAAGGAGAGGACAAATTTCCACCATGTGATCGTTTGAGGCAAGAATATATATTTGACAAGGCCGGATCAACACGAGTCCTGCTTGTATTAATGACGTTAGCCAATCACGTTTCCCCGGACTAACGACCTGCAGCAGCAGCAGCGTGTGATGAGAACGCACGAGCCTGTTGACTTTTATCTGCTCGTTTATCAAGGATCAAATAAAGTTCAGTTTGGTTTAGTTTCTCGTTTCCTCTCTCAGTTTTTTTTTATGCACAATATCCACCTAGAAAGTAAATATATAAAAGCTGAAAAAGAAAGATCATGTGATTTTTATAAACTCTCTGTGTGTGCGTCTTCCAGGGTGTGTACGCTTCTCAGGTGGAGATATAAATTTTGGCAAGTAGCACAAGCATTTCCTGTTCTCTCACTGGCTGAACCAGCCATAAATTTGAATATTTATTTCTGCCATTGAAGCTTTAAAGAGTAACCGACACTAAAACCACTTTATGAATTAATAAATCACATGTACTGTCACTTTATTACAAAAGTGATTGATCCTGGTCCCTGAAATGTTCATTACAACAGACACAGAGAGGAAAATGATTTAGTTCACCATGTGCAATAATTAACAAACACCATCTGTGCAATATCCTTCATCCACTCCTATTTTTGTTATATTTAAATACCTAATTATACATATTAAATTATGATCTCTTATATGATATTAACATTTTGCTGTTTTTATTTCTGTGTACTGTCCACTTTGCTGCTCTAACACTGCAAATTTTCCCACTGTGGGACTAATAATAAGCTCTATCTTATCTAATCTTATAATAATTAATGACATTTCCTGGGGCAACACGCCACCAAACTGTGAGGCAGCGTCACATTCACCCACCGCCCCAAACACACCGAGTTTGGATTCATTCTTTGAATTTGTTAATAAAAAAATAGGACATTAAGTTGCTCTTTAATAGTGAATCTACTAATAAATTCTCTGTTTTATCCTTTATTTCATAGTTAACTTTAGTGGCTATTTCTTAAGCATTAATTCTTTTTTTTATGTCTTTATTACAGATGAGTTGTTATAAACTGATCTGATGTGAAATCAGGTAAAAGTGATGTTGTGTCTGAGAGTCTCTCTGCACCAGACTCTCTCAGATGGACCAGTGACGTCATGTGTTTATGAGGCAGCGTGTGGCCACGCCTCCTTTTCCCTCTCATGCCTGGTATGGATGGAGGGACTGGAACGAACAGGAAGCTGGCTCTGGGAGGAAAAAGATGACCCCCCGCCTCACCCACTGGGTCTGTGTGAAACGTGACCATCTCTGGTGCATGAGAGTGCAAAACCTGCGACTCTACACGAACGGCACAGAGGCTGTTTATACAGTCTGAGCTTCAGTTAGTAACACTGCTGACAAAAAAGGAAACTGACGCGAAGGGGTGATTATTAAGAGACAGATTTGGTCTGAGAGAAAGACTCAGATATGCAAACATCAAAAATCCCAGTATGTCTTTATTTCACCAAATGCAGCCTTTTCTCTCTTTCCGTGTGTGTGTGTGTGTGTGTGTGTGTGTGTGTGCATGCCTTTATAAGGAGAGGCCAGAGGCTCTCATGTGTATCCAGACCACAGCGTCTGCAGCTCGGAGCTGAGATTCCTAGAAAGCATCTGCCGAGCTGCTTCATCAGGATAAATCACAGACTGATTCACTTGTCAGTGACAGTCAGGTGTTGTGAGGCTAAGAACATCACTTCCTCTATAGGTTAAAGGTCGTACATAAAAGATTTTTAAAACAATAATACAGCAGCAAACATCTGTTTTCTATGTGAAGATGTGGTGGAGTAATGAGAATCCTACGAGCTGCTGAAGGCTCCAGCTGGTTCCTCTTCTCCTCCATGTGTCGGTAACGTGAAGGTTCATAATGTGACACGTCTGTTTTCATCAGTGACGGCTACAGCAGACATGCTAACGTTAGCTAACCTCCTGTTACCTATATTATAAATGCATTCAGAAAATGTTGCTATCGCTACATATGGACACAGAAATACAAAAATGCATAAATAAAGAAATGTAAAAATACTGAAATATCCTTTTTTTTTCAAAAATCAAAAACAAATTTATTTTGTATTTACTTATGTATTTAATGAGTTATTTCTGCAATTATTTATTTATGCATGCCAATGTCATATTTTGTCCTCCATACAGCAGCTGCAGAGCAACTTTCACTATTAATGAACTGGTTTTAAAAAGTTCAGTTTGTTCAACCTGTGAAAACAGTTGTAAAAAGTCTTTAGGCAGAAATTTGAGACTATAAATTTAGAGGAAAAAGTCTGTGTTTCAAACTGGACACACACAAGTTTGAAAGATGTTGCATTATGGGGATTGTAGGATTCAGTTTTTATGGAGCTTAAGTCAAGAAATATCAGATATTTTTGCAGGGTTGTGGAAAAAAAAAAAAAAACAAGAAATGTTTTATTAAGAAAGCTATAAAAAAAATGATGCTCTTAACTTTAAAAACTTTGCTTCTTTTAAAGCCAAAGAGCTGAGAAAGGTAAAGACATGAGGTGAGACTGTGAAGAGACATTTAGAGACACAGTTAAAGGTGAGTAAGGAACGGGTGCTGACCTCCTCTCGGGGCTGAGGACGGCCTCCCTCTCCTGCCTGTCGGGGCTCCTGAACCGGCTCCTCTTCTCGGCCTTCCTGGCCTCGGCCTCCAGGCGCCTGGCGTGGTGGCCGTAGGCGTGGCCCCCCCTCTGGTTGGCCGGGTGACTGTCGGTGCTCGTCACCGTGCTGCCGCTGGCGTCCGAGTCCAAAGAGCTGACCGAGCCGCTGATGTGGGACCCGTTGGAGAGCAGGGAGCTGCCGGAGGGGAAGGGGTCGCTGGGGGCTGGGGAGAGGCAGCGGGGGACTCCTCCCAGGCTGGAGCAGGAGCCGGTGGGGGAGAGCAGGTCGCCGGGCGGCTGCAGCGGCGAGCTGTGCAGCGCCACGCCTCCCCGGTCCACCTCATCACCGTTCACCGAACCAGCGTCTGAGCCGTGGCCCACAGACGCACCGTCACCTTGACGACGAGAGGAGCAGAGGGTCACGATAAACTTTACTTCCTGTTATTATCTGTATCTGATTCACAAACACGGTCTGGGTTCTTCTATACACAGGTGTTACTCCTCTCTACCTGTGGAGGCCAGTGGTGATCCTGGCGGCAGGTCGGCAGCGGCCCAGACCGCCGCCCCCTCGGCCTCCCTCTGGTTCAGCTCCTCCTGCCAGATTATGGAGCTGGAGTCCGGGACCTTCTCCGCCTCGGGGATCCCAGAGCCGGTCACCGCCACCTTGGCTGGACCTGGCTCCTGGACACGAGCACACGAGCACACGAACACGTCAGGAACAGGAAGAGGAAAAAAGGAGGATGCGTTATCAACCGATGACACGAACCCTCTTTGTTACCTGGGAGGTCGTGGGCTCCACCTTGCGTTTCTTCTTCTGGTTCTGTTTGTTTGTTCGGGGGTAAACCACCAGCTGCTCGCTCCACCTGGAAACAGGCGGAGAGTGTTTTCTGAGTGTTACCTGTGCATGAACATCCTTCTCCACCCAAACCACCAGCAACACACAGCGAGGCCACTCACCCGTTGATGATCTCTTTATTCTCCCCTCTGATGAAGTACTCCTGCTCCGGCGTGACGATGCACAGGGAGTTCTTCTGGCCCGTCTTCGGCTCGGCGTCGACGACGTCTGTGCAGAGGTTCATGTTCACGGTGCCCTGAGGCAGCGTGCTCGGCTGCAGGAGACACACGACAAACACCTGCTTATTGCACATCCTGTGTACTGGTGTTATTTCACACTAGAATCACCTCTGGTTGTCTGCCTCCGCCACTCAGACTAGTTCCAGGTTAAAAAAGTGTTTTGTGAGATCACCACAACTCTGACCTTTGACCCTTGAACACCGAAATCTAATCAATTCACCCTCGAGTCCAAGTGAACGTTTGTCCAAAATTTAAATAAAGTCTGTCAAGGCGTCACTGAGATCGTGACCGTGAGAAAGAGAGGACGGACAACACAAAAACCATGAGGCTCTGGCTCTGACCGGCGCCGGCGTGGAGGAATAACATTCTTAAAAAAGGAAACCAATTAGTTGTTCATTTCTCTTTTTTCATATTTTCTACTGCTCTTTAATAAAACAAAAGTATTTCTTATCCAGTTACTTGATTAATCGATGGAATCATCGGTAGCTTCAGCCCTCGTGTCATTTCACCCGCGGATTAAAGTGAGAACGGAATAATATCAAAGAGCATCTGCAGGAGTGGGACGAATGTGGAAAAAATGTAAATGGAAGCTTGAGTCACTGGTTTCCATCCGTGTCCATCAACTGGTTTGTTTCCATACTGGTTTGGAGACTGCCCAGTTAAACACTAATATCACGGGTGCTGACAGCCCCTCAGTTCCTCGCCTGCCTCTCTTCCAGAGGCAGAACTCGGGCCACGTCAGGCCCGTACCGTACGGACACTCGGCTGTGATCACCAGCTCACCGTGGTAACACGTCCGACCCTTTCAGACAGCGGCGGGACGGCGGACTGAAGCTGATTTGTGTGAGATCAGTGGAGAGTGCGGAGCTTTGTCTGCTTTTGTAAACCGGCTCCAACACTGAGGAAACTCTCTGCAGGAACCCAGAGACGTGCTCATCGGTCTGCTGTAGGTTCCCCGTGTGTTCTGTGAACTTATTGTCTCGTTAACATGAGAGTGAAAACGTCCACTGGACTTCCTCTCCGACGTGCCCTGTGTCTGCCGCTCTGTTATCAGCCTCCGCTGGGCTCTGCTGGCTACAGATGTAAAACAGGTGCTGGGTCTCTTTCCAGCTCCTTTTAAGGCCACTGAACACAGATCCAGCTTTATTAAGATCTGCCTGTAAACCCCCGGGGGCTGCCAAATATGGCAATTACACTGCGTCGCACTTCAGACACTGGAAGAATTTCCCTCGCTGGAAAAAAAAGAGAAAAGAAAAAACTGATCGAGTTTGAGAAGAAGTAGCAGAGACTCTGTCTGAGCAGCGAGGAGCCTGCAGTGTGATAACAGCTGAGATACCAGTGGTAACATATACACACGACGTACGTTCAGTACCTAATCAATCACCACTGATCGTGCCTTTCTGATCAAACACTTCCGGGAACTGTAGAGCCACAGGATCTAAACGCAGAAACTAAGTCAGGAGGTCAAATCCGTAGAACTGAAAGGATTAGAGCTGCAGCGATTAGTCTGAGTGATCTATTGATAGAAAACTAAATACGAAGCTGCTTTGATAATTGATTAACGATGGTTTCAGTTTACTGCCTTTCATTTTACAGCGGTATCATTCTACCGTTTCCATGGAGACGGTTGATTTGCTGCCATTAGCACTTGTGACACCTGTGATCCTCCTTCCTTTGGTCACTAAAGGTCTTTTGTGCAACAGTTTAACTTGAAGTGATTCTTTACGTATAAGACTAAGATGAGGAAGAAGATTTAAGGTGATTTATGCCACCGGCCCCGGGACCTTTAGGACACGGAAACATATTGAAAGTGTATTTGCTGTGATACGTGGAGTGTAGTTTGTATGACGCTCAGCTGAGGTGAAGGAGGAGCTCACAGAGTTTAATCTGTCCGACTCGTTGGTCTTTAGATTCGCAAAGTCCAGCTGATCCGGCTGCTCAAAGTATAACAGCAGCTACTCCAGCAAAACAAAGGAGACGTATCTGCCAAGGCTTCCATTCAAACACAAACAAGTGGTAGTGGGTTTGATTTCTACTCAACTGGGCCAATTCCATATCCTCCAATTGTGTCTGTCTTCCATCAGGACGACTATTCTTAGCTTAGCTATGGAGTATTATTAAAAGAAACGACTTTCTCACAGACTCCTCCTGAGATTTCAGCTGTGGCGGCTGACATGACACCAAGGGCTATAAAACACAGAGAGACAATAGAGCCCACAGGGGGCTGATGGGTAAAATACTTTATACTGAAAAAACAAGAAGGGATGTGTCTATAAGATAATTACCCCCAGGCTAAAATCTTTACTTTCCAAAAACTAGAATCACCTCCTCGTGGCTGTCTGCCTCCGTCTGCCTCCGCCACTCAGACTAGTTTCAGATTACGTCCCCGTTTATTCAGAGTTTATAAGAAGATAAAATATCAACCATTTGTGGGAAGTCTTTAGTTATAGCTCAAAAGTGTTTTGTGAGGTCACAGTGACTTTGACCCTTGACCTTTAGCCACTAAAATCTAATCAGTTTATCGATGAGTCCTAGTGAATGTTTGTGCCAAATTTGCAGAGGGTCCGTCTAGGCGGTGGCGAGATATCGCGTCCACGAGAACGGGACGGACAGATGGACAACCTGAAAACAACATGGTGTGCGGAGGAATAAAAAGAGATGTGACTATGAGGTAATTACCCGCAAGTTAAAATCTTTACTTCTTATTTCTAACTTTCCAAAAAAAAAAAAAAAAAGAAACTGTGAAAGCAGCATGAAAACAGAAATCACCAGCAGCAGCTGTGGAGTTAAACGGACTAAGTCACTCCATAAATGATAAATCGTCCAGGAGGCTTTTTACGGGCCGAAGGCTCTGGAGAGGAGACCGCTGTTTTATATGGTGCGTGCTCCTCGACACAGTGCCCTCCATCAGGACTCTCCGCACACCGGAGCTGTACAGTTACACATTATTCTGACTCTGTGACGGACCGGCTTTAATATTCTGAAACACGAGGCCGGTCTGGACTGAATAAAAACGTCCTCATGGTCACTGACCCTTTGACCCCTGCAGCCTGATGAATCACGTATGTAACCAGTGATGTTCCTGATAAAGTGCTGCTCTCACTGCTGAGCCGTGGAGCCGGCTTCTCTCTGTGGCGGGGCCGTGGGTGGAATGTTTGGGTCTGGGGCAGATCTGACGTTTCCTCTGTGGTTTTCAGGGGCTGGAGCTCCTTTCTCCTGCTCTCCGCGGTCCCGCCGGCCGCAGGCTCACTGCAGTTCACCAAATAAGGGCATTGGAGGAGGAATGCTGCTTCAGACCAGAGAGCATCTTTCCCTCTGGTCGTGGTGAAAATAGTTGAGCTTTAAGAGGCCACAGCTTCAGATAGCACCCTGCTGTCTGCTGGGCAGAAAATAGAAGACGATGTCATCGCTGCCTGGACCTCGTTCTTCGAGAGGAAATCAGAAAACACGGAGCATCGATGTGGGAGAGACACTTTTTATCTTTATAATTTAAAGATGTAGTGACTGAGTCCTGAAGACAATCTGTCCTGTGATGTTTCTATCATCATCGTATTTGTATAAAGCACACGCTCCCTAACGTATCATCAGTGAATGAAAACCTTATGACTCAACTCGGTTGATTTCTTATCCAACATGCTGATAAAAGCCACGAGTCCAGATGATGTCAGCGATCCCGGATCAACCTTAGTGCCGAGCTTAAAGCGATAGTTCGTGTAATTTGACGTGGGGTTGTGTGAGCTACAAATCTCTGCTCTAAAAAACTTTATTTTGAAAGTTTCCACCACTTTTTCTGCCGTCAAACAGACTTTTACTTTGGAACTACATACGGCCGCTGAACTACTGTATTCCTACGCACAAGTGCATCTATGGCGTGCGCTGTATTACTTCACAGATTAGCTGTTTGAGTCAGACAGAGCTAACGATAGGTGGTTGAGAAAATGTAGTTCCAAAGTAAAAGTCTGTTTGACGGCAGACGAAGTGGTGAAATTTTCAAAATAAAGTGAAGACTTCAGTACGGCAGCTCGTCACTCAGCTCCTGTGCCCCCGCCGCTTCTCTAAACTGAATCTACTGCAGGTAACACATTGACTACAGATAAGTACCTCACACAACGCCACGCCTAATAACCCGAACCATCACAATCTGCCTCACCCGCTCGCTCATGCTCTCACATCCCTGATGAGGACAGTGCCTCAAAAGTTCTGACAGTCAGAGTCCACACCTGTCTGAATACTCAGGATTTCTCTGACCTCTCAGTTCAGGACGCACCTTGAGATCCTCAGGTAAAAGGTCTTTAGTCTGTTCCAGAGACCTGGTTGAAAACTGAAGGGGACAGAGCCCCGAGGATCTGGATCGATCTGCCTGAAGGAAACAGCTCATCTGAGTCTCTTCTTTACTTTTATCTTCTTAACTTTTATCTGAGAGCTTTTCCTGGTTTTACTGAAGTTTTATTTTCCCTTGAATTTTGAATGACTCTGTTTTTTATAAACCTGACTTTATTTTTTCTTTGACTTGTTTATGTCTCGTCTGTTTTATTTTGCTGCAAATTGTTTTTACACTGAATTTTCAGATTAAAACAGCAAGAAATAATTAGTGATCTTTAGATTTTCTTCCGTGAGGCAGAACCAGGCTCGCTGCTCCTCTCTGTTTCCGCTCTTTATAAAAAGCAAGAATGTGAGTACGTGGAAATGTAAAACTATTCTACTAACAAGTGGAGAAATCTGTCTTTCTGTCGTTCGATTTCTTCACAGCTACTCATCCGTTCGACTTCATACTCTGCTGAGGAACCGGAGAAAGTGCAGCGTCCACCGTGAAGGACTTGGATGAAGAAACGAAAAGAGGAACATTAAAACGACGGCTGTAAAGACGCTGGGCACGGGGCAACGCATCCACGTACACCCACGTCATCGACGCGTTGCAGAAACGGCTGCGCCCGGTCAACGTGTACAAGCTGCAGCTACAAAACCTGTACAGGATCATCTGAAGTGTGGGAGTATTTCTGACAGAGACCCGAGCTCTGCACACTGGAAACGTCTTATCACAGCAGATCAACAGCTGTTCACGGTCACTGGGTACGAAACCATCACATAGCGCTTTGTTTAAGACGTGACAGCAACACAGCACTTCTTTGTTTACTTTTTGTCAGCCTCAAATCATATAAATGAAATGGACAAAATATTAGGAACACCTCTCAGTTTAACCCAGTACAGTTCATCAGACAAATCGCAGCCTCCACAACGACCGAGTCGAATGACGAGGATGAGAACGTATAAAGTTCTTAAACCACTGGAACCAAGATTTTAATAGTCTTTAATGTTTCATTTATTTTTATTTTGTTTTGACTTTTTGTTTTCATTAATTTATTGTTTTTATTAAGCTTATTAAGTTTATTGACGAAAATTTTTTTTCACATCTGGTCTTCATTATTTGGTTTTTATTTAATAATAATAATAATAATAATAATAATAATAATAATAATAAGTTAATAATAAGCTTGACTGGAACACAGCTCTCTGCACCACAGAGTGAGAAAAGATCGGAGAAAAAAATAAGAAAAAGAAAAATGTCTATGCAAGAAGTTGGAAAACAAACTGCTGATAAAATACAGTCATCGCTCCTCTGAGGAAGAGCTCTCTTTCTGTCATGCGTTGCCATGACAACAGTTATTAAACTAAGCTAATGTGATGAAATTCAATCAATTACTAAGAGCATACGTGGAAGGAAAAAAATACTTCTGACATCTTTTTACTTTCTGTCAGAACTAAACATGAAGGACGCTTGACGTCAGGCTGCTGAAGTGTCTCAATATGAGGAGCTGAAAATACTTTTTTATGGAGGTGCTGTGAGGCGTGAACTCCTCGTTATGAGAGGCGTAGCAGAGATAATGTGATCAAAAGAGCAATAAGACAAACAGAGAGAGGGCGTGGCCTGTGTAAATCTCTCCTCTATATAAAAGCCACATGAGAGGAGCGGGCGCTGTGGATCTAAGCCTCAACCCTGACCTCAGACAAATCACATCTGTCCTCCACCGGTGGCTCGAGCCACAGTGTAAACAATGATGGGTTTAATGAGATCGGGACCATTAACGTGTCGTTATCAGAGTTCCTATCCTCGGGGTCCGCGGCACAAAGCAGCCATTTCCCTGACCCACTTCTCCTGCCTCGCCGAGCAGATGAAAAGAGCGCAGGACAATGAGGCAGACAGTTTTGGAATCACTGTTACAATGAGAGGAAAACACAACTGCACACCAGCCTGGGTGTCACTGGAAACACACATTACACAGTGGAAACATGCACACGCACTCAAGCAAACACAACCAAGTTTCCTCCCATTGTCATCACTGGCAACACAAAGAGATTCACCACATGCGACTTCAAACGGCTGGCTCGCAGACACAGGGACGGCCGGCTGCTCTCCCCTCAGAGAGTCCAGCTCTCTCCGACACACCTGCTGACGGGCTCCTTCATTTTAAAAATAAAAAACACGAGGTCACTAGTTAAAGCACCAGTTAACCATAAATCACCTCCTCGAAGTCACAAATCAGACTATTCTCAGATTTCACCCCCGTTGAGTCGTATAAAATATGAACCACTTGTGTGAAGTCTTGAGTTGTGACGAAAAAGTGTTTTATGATGTCACAGTGACCTTGACCTTTGACCTTTGACCACCAAAATCTAAGCAGTTCATCTTTGAGTCCTAGTGAAAGTTTGTGCCAAATTTAAAGAAGTTTGGTCGAGGTGCTGCCGAGATCGTGTCCACGGGAATGGGATGGACGGACGGACAGCCTTAAAACAACTCGGCTCCTGCTCTTTGCTGTCGCCGGCGTTTCATCTTCTCGCCACATGTAAAAGTCAGCGCCTGTGTCGCTGGTGTCGAGCCGCTGGTGTGTGGCCCCCCCTCTGTGTTTACACATAAGCGGTGGAATCTCCAGCCCGATCAGCCGGTGTGGGTCACCTGTGTCACATTCCCCCGGCGACACACCACCACCACCACAAACACAGGATTACAACAGGCACAGAGAGGTAACTCCCCAGCCTCGTACTCTGAGGTCCTCTAATCCTCTTTGCTGCTTATTGAGGAATCTGTCTGCGCTTTAACTGCCAGTGTTTCACCAACATATTTTACTTAATGTGAGTGAAATGATGGAACTAGAGGAAACACGGTGCTTGTCTCAATTGCTCCATTCACCCCCTCTATGATAGAGAGTGGGTTTTCAGTGAGGTGGCACATTTTCAACACTGCTGACTTGGTTGTTTTTTTAATGTTTATCCTCCATCAGATAAGCCTGCAGCTTCCTCATCACATTCACAGGCAGCGCTTGGAAAAACCGTACACACCCTGCCAACAGATGAGCCACTTGATGAATGTGAATACACGCGACGTGACAGAGGTTAAAGCTGGAAACACGCTATAAGAGATGGAGAGATTCAGATTGGAAATTTATCGGGGGACGTAACGAGCGTTTCATTAAGCATGCATGCGTCGTCCACACGGCGCACCAAAGAAACATATAACGCTTCCTGCAGCGTTTTAGCTTCACTTCAGTTCACAACCTGGTTGCCATGGAACGAGAGGAGGAAGGATGAGAGGCAACACTTACCGATTCGTCCAGGGCAAATCGCAGACAGCCGTGTTCGTACAGCACGAAGAATCTCCTCTGCCATTTCTGTCAGGAGAAAGTGTCTCTGTCAGAGAAGCCTGATATTGAACCACAGTAGCTCAGTGTTTCCCCATTTTATTAATTTCATGTCGTGAAGTTGCAATTACAAGATGCTGCAGGGGGCTTTTAATTTGAAACGGTGGATAAATTGGAGACGCTTGTTGACTTGCTGTTGATAAATTGACTGTTCATGGCTCACTCTGAAGTTTTCCAGTACCGTATATTTACATTAATATTTACATTAGATGAACTATTTGTAAGTTTTGCTATTGCTACATAGATAACATTAGCATTAACAGCTGTTTTAGTCTTGCTGAGATCTTTAGCGATCGTTACGTTTACAAGACAAAAGGTTATAATTCATCCTCTGCGCAGCTAATTAAAGAGTAATTAGATATCATTAGATAACTAGCAGCATAGGGAAGAGACGAGATGGGCCAACCAGGCCGGGGCTAGCTGGTTAGCATGCTAACTTCAGTAGAAGAAAATACGTGGTAAAAACAAGAGTTAAAATCGGTGTTTGTTTCCACATCTGGAGACAGATGTTGGTGAGTAAATAAAGTTTGATGCTGAACAGACTGGTAAGTAAACAGCTATTGATGCTAACGTTAGCTATGTAGCAATAGCAAAAACTAACAAACAGCTCCCTTAAGCTGTTATATATTTCCACAATTGTCTGATGGTTGAACATCTTGCAGAGCTTCAGCTGTTGTTGTGTTCAGAATACAAAAGGTTATAATCAGAGAGTGACGAGACGCGGCTAGCTGGTTAGCGTGCTAACCTAATGTAGAAGCAAAACAAAAGGGTTTCCTTCCACCTCTGGAGACAGCTGTTGGTGAGTACCGACATTTCCTCCTAGACTGTTAAGTAAACAACTGCTTATGCTAACGTTAGCTATGTAGCAACAGCGAAACTGACATATAGCTCCTTTAATGAAGGAGAAGGAAAAGCATATAAATGCACTGTAATCACAGTACGTGTATATCCTTGTTAACGGCACGTCTATGTACAGGCTCTTACCCGGGATCTCTGCATAGGATTGTCGAAGTCAGTTCCCTCGGGGGCCAAGCACAGCCATCCACCATAAATAGGTTTAGCCTGTGAGAGTGGAGAGAGGAAAAAAAAAAAAGAGCAATTTAGGTAATCATTAAAACTACAAGACAGTGTGAGTTGAGGGGGGATGGTCGGGGGGAGAGAGGGTGTAAATATGGGGGAGAGAAGCCTTTTGGGGTCCAGATGTTGCCTCTGTTCTCACAGCTCATGTTGCAGCCACACAGAGAGCCTTTTGGTTTGATGACATGTCTGATTCTCTCTCTCTCTCTCTCTCTCTCTTCTGACTGGTGTCATTGTCAAAACACACAAACATATCTACACACAGGCGCCAGATTCACCTCCTGGACTTGTTTGACCACAAACTACCTCAGTCCCAACAGTTGAAAAGACATGGAAACATATAAACAGAGGCTGGGCACTGACTCGATCTCCTCTCCGTTAACACTCACAGTCTCTGCTTTAAGTGTTAACCATTAGTGTGCAGCTCTCATTCCAGCACCACCACACCCCCCCAACCTCTTCCACAAAACTAACATGTCTGATTATTCTAATACCGGGCCTGTTACCGCTCCATGTCACTGCATGCCTGCCATAAATATATATGTGCCTTGTTTCAACTTGTGTGGACGTGCCTACGACGGCAGCGTCGATGAAGCTGAAACCATTAAAAAGGTTATTTTGGAGGGAAAGAAAGTCGTGACCCAAATAAATCTAATCACTGTGGTAATGTGACAGAACGAAGACGAACGGTGTCGGTCGATGTTTTTGCCGTCCTGCGCCGAGACAGACTCGACAGGAGAGGACGAGAACATGGAGCGGCCGTTTCACAAACTTTCAGATGGCAGACGACGAACACATCCCTGGATCTGATCGCACACTTACAACAACACACAATGGTGCTGACTTCCTGTGCACTGATCCTGCAGTGAACCCCACACCACCACCCCTCCAGCCTGGAGGTGTACAGAGAGCCTGTGGTCTGAGGCCACGTCACCTCCTCGCTACAGGAAATCAGCGGTGAAAATAAGAATATTAATGATGGCTGAATTCCATTTAGCTGCTTCAGTTTCAGGATGGGGGGGCGTGGGCGGAGGGGGGGGGGGGGAGCTGGGCCAAAGATCATATGACAATCTTTTTGAGTAGAATCACAACCCACGATCTGATCTGCATCCTGATTTTATTGTGAAGAAAATCAGACTGGAAGTTGTCATTTGCATCTTTGCGCCGCTACTCTTCACCATTGATGACGTTTTCTGTTTACGAACTGTCACAATCAAGCAGACTTTCTTCTTCTGGAGTATTTGTTTGAACTAGAGCTGCACAATTAACCAGAATTACAAAAAAAAAACAAAAAAAATTTTCAGTGAAAAAATTAGCATTTCAACTGAAATCGTGACTCATCAAAATATGAAAAAGTCTTGGTCTCTTGTGCTAATTTCCTCCTTCATGAAAACTGTTTTTATGACTCACCTGTTTACATTTTATTAAGGCTTAAAGTTGTGGAGAATTGAGGGCGTGGCCTCTTTGAGTGACTGGTGGGTGAGTGTATGCTCGCCACAAACCGTTATGCAATGAAGTCTCAGCTCCACACACGCCCCTCCTCTTTTTTGGATTAGCTGGGAGTTAGGGGGCGGAGTCAGACACCGCCAAGATGGCAACGGTGGAGCAGCTCACTCTGAGCTTCAAAACCGCTCTTCAGAAACCTGTGGGTGACGTCACAGAGGCTACATCCATCTTTATTTACAGTCTCTGCGACAGACCAGTATTCTCAGGTCTGTGTTTTCTGAAGAGCATTTTGAAAAGCTTTGAAAACATCGGCTCACGTTGGAGCTGAGGCCAAACACTGAAAGATGGAGTCATCTTTTCAAGTTGGTCTGTATTAGCGCGGACGTGTGGGTGACAAGAACAAACACAGCTGGGCGTGACACCGTGTAAAATCATCCTGCTATCACAACAGTGATCCTGAATAGAAAAGTCCTCCTCACAAACACTGTGTTGGCACAAAGCCATGGGTGGGAGCCATCGTGTATTTAGCATGAAGATGAGCAGCCTGCAGTCAGTGTCTGTGCTGGAACATTTGGTACGTGTTAAAGCTATAGCTCTGTAAAGTTTGACTCCACTCTGTATCTGTTAGTCATAACCTCACAGAGTGGGATATGGAGCTGCGGCCTCTGGGAACCTCTACTCTCATTTCCCAACCCCTCACTTCCTCTCCCTCCCTGTGACTCCCGCTCCCACTCCTTAAGTCCCATCACATCCCCGGCCCGTCTTTCTCCGAACCCTCCCACGTACATGTAAACCTCAGCCTGCCTGCATCCTCCATCACTGTCCTGCCTCCCACCGCCACCTCCAGCGGATAGTGTGATCACTGTTCTCCTGACGAACACTTCGACTCTCCGGGGGCCAAAAAAAAAGTGAAAACCGTGACACCGTGGCTGGAGCTCATGGGGAAATTAAAAAAAAAAAAAAAAACTCCCCTTGGAGCACATTGACTGAAATAAAAGATTTCACCCCGGCTCCAGCAGCAGCCCCTCCCCCGGCCCACCTTTTATACTAGCAGTGTTGAACAAAGAGTTTGTTTATATTGGATACTGTCCTTCCGACATTCAGCTCTGTTCCCTTTGCATAACTTTTCCATGCGGGCTATCTGTTTCAAAGCTGCATTCTCAAGCTCCAGCTCCTTTTAAGTCCTGAATAACTTTCATTTAATTTCAGGCTCAAATTCACACAGTAAATTACCTATTCACCATGTTTTAACAGCGTTACACGGCTTCACTGGAGCTTTCTGTTTTACTGGGTTGTGGAGTTTATCCCCTCTAAGTCAGCCCGCATCAGTTTACAGAGTTTACAAAGCTTTGCCTTCACCTTGGGCCTGTCGAACAAGACTCAGGAGTTTAACACTGTTTACGTGGTGTTACATAATACAGCTTTAGACCAGTAATGGACTGGTGTGTGTAGCACTAACTAGTCTGGGGGCTGCCCAGATAGAATCGTTACAAAACCTGCTTGTGCAACTGAGCTCCCTGCTAACTGTTTGGATAGCTGACAGACTGCAGACATTGTCAAAAGCCTGTGGGCAACTGGAACAACAGTGATGAGCCAGCACTGATGGCATATCACTGTCGAGGGCCGGGGCGGTAAAGCCTCTCTGGTTCCAGGTGGCGTCATACGGGGTGTGGGAACGAGGTTCGGCCAGGTCACGGGGAGATTTTGAGGAAGTGATGTAACCGCGGGTCACCTATCCTGACTCAGGAGTCTGACATTTAAATGGTTAACCTGCAATAACCTCAGTGGAGCAAGAGATACACACTTTTGAAAAAGAAATGAAGCCTGTGCCACACACACACACACACACACACACTCACAGAGGGAAGTGGATGCTGACATCGCTTTTTGGCTCTTGAGCCACGTTCAAGGGCCCAACTGGGCCTCATCGTCTTGGATCAATTACAAGACACAACAAAGACAAACTAATGATCTGAGAGAGAGAGGAAGAGAGACTCAGGAAACTCATAATGTGATCTCCACGGCTGAGTGGAGCTCCTCTTTATCTTTAGCTCCACTCATCTTCAATCAGGTTCCCAATAACCTCCACACAGTGCTCTCCAGTCCGCCTGGAGTACACAGCCACAACAAACAACTGCAGATAAACAACAGCTGGGGGGGGGGGGGGGGGTGTTAATAAGCAATCACAGAGACCAAACTGCTGAGCAAATGTGAGCTCTGCAATTAAAGAAATTCACTTTCACCAGTCTGTCAGAGAGAGAGAGGGGACTGAGGAGGAGAGAAGAAACCTGAGATGTGATGCGTAATAGCCAAAATAAACACCACAACTTCACCTACTTCATACCTGTGATTGCCACATACAGCTGTTATAAAGGCTGTAACCAACACATATCCGTTATAACTCCTTGGTTTCCTTTTATAACTGTCAGCCTACATTCTTACAGCCTTACACAGCCCACCAGTCATCGTTTCACTGCCCACACTTTGGCAGAAAAGGATTTGTCTTAGGATCTTAATGTAAACATTTTCGCCTACCTGGGTCAGATCCTGGTCCGTCAGCAGATGCAGCTCCCGAGGTTTGAAGCAGTTCTGACATTTACTTTTGTTGAAGAAGTTCGCCTGGAATTTCCTGCAGGGGTTTTCTTTAGCGGTAGACATTATATTTCAGTTGTTAATTTCTCTTTACGGGACTTTAATGTTGTAATTCCGCTGTTTTTCTTGTGCGTCTCTTCTGGACTAACTCCAGTAAAAAATAAAAAATAAAAAAAAAAGACCAAACAGGAGTTGAACTCTTCGGGGGAGGACGTTCAAATCAAACCCTTCTCCAATTGCTGCTTCCCAATAAATAATTAGCTGCCATCAAGCCAGCCTTCTCATCACCCAGCCAGTGATGAATGCCTCTCAGTCCATGGCCTGCAACCACAAAGCGAGAAAAGGTGGCTAATATCCTGTTAGCTCTGCCAATGGATTTCCAGAATCAATAACGTGATGCCGAGAGCCGCAAAAACAACATTTGCACACCGTTATCGCCTTCCAGCTCCTGGGGCGATAGTGTCCATTAGGCAACCACGCACTCCCATGCGAAGGCAAGGACCCAGCCCAAAACAAAAGCTCGCAGTCGGGCAGCGGAGCTACTCTCCCATCCGCAGCAGCAGAGTCAGTCCATGCGAAGTTCATCCAGCGCTCGGCTTTGCTAGGCTACGGTTAGCTCGGTTAGCTAGCTCACAGACAGGCTACTAGCAAATGAAAGCTTCTCCTGGCTGGCGTCTTCAACTTGACTTTTAAAAAAAAAAAAAAAAAAAAAAAAAAAAAAAAAGAAAAGAAAAGAAAGAGACGGTCCAGAAGAATCCACACGGATCCCGAGCTTTTTCTCCCAGACGGAGGCGCTGCATGCGGAGAGAGAGCCCCTCACGGCCGGTCACAGTTGGCAAAAGGAGTATTTAGGGTTTGGTTCCATAACTAGCCTCATTAGCAGCATTAGGTTTATTTTCTTCTCTCCCAACGGAGCGAGGGGGGGGGGGGGGGGACAGAGCACACATACACACACTCACACACACACACACAGACACTCACTCACTCACACAAGCGCCTGGAATTCTGTGGGATCTCGCGATAACTGCTCACTATCGCCACCTGCAGAGAGAACACAGTCACTGAACTGTTTTAATACTAAATAGAAGCTTTATAAGAAATAAAATAAAATAAAATAATATTCATAAAAATATAATAATACTAATAAAATAATAATATTGATAATAATAACAACAATAATAATAACAATAATAGTAATAGTAATAATAATTATTATATAAAACTAAATTTAGATAGAAAAATAAATAAAGATATTACTAGTATGTTGTTTATTGTTTTAGATTTGTTGATAACGTGAATTGCAGATAATAATAATATTATTATTATTATTATTATAAAACTATTTAAATATAAAGATTATGAAGATATTACTAGTATGTTATTGTCTATTGGTCTAGATTTGTTGATAATGTGAGTTCGAAAAATGTCTTCCATACAAATATCTTCTTATCAATGAGGTCAGGGAAGTTGCTTTTAAAATCACAGGCCTTGTTGTTAACTGTTGAAACTGTTGGTTTGTCTTTGTGTTTGTTTGTGTTGGTTTATTTAAAACATGTAACTACATCTGTCAAATAAAGGAGTAAAAAAACACATTGTTTCCCCTCTAAAATGTGATGCAGGATAATTATAAAGTAATGAAACGTTACAAAATATTCCAGTAAAATACGTGTACCTCAACTTTTTGAATCAATAAAAATAAATCAGTCAAAACGTCAAGTGAGGCCTCACATGATGTCCATCTCTTCATGCTGGCAACAAGGGAACATGCCTCAGATACTACCCACCACATATGTGTGTATTAATGGCTGAGTCAAGCAGAGGCTATTCTAAGCAGCAGGTTACAGTGGACAGCAGTGGGTCAGACACACAGACAGACAGAGGAGGAGAGCTGTATGAATGGACTGAGGACACGGAGGCAGGAGAAGAGCCCTGTTACCTAACTAAACCCAGAGAGAACAACAGTCAGTCCTGCTGAAGGATTAGCTCCTGCTCCGTGCTGTAAGTGAACCAAGAATAACACAGATTACAAGTGTGTGTGTGTTTGTGTGTGTCTGTTGTGTGGCTACTGTAGACGTGTCTTTCACAAGTCGACTAACTCAATCATGCGTCAGCTCAGACACAGTGCTGAGCTGGGAGCTGGGGCTCATATGTCATCATAAATACTGGCTTTAATGTGGATTAACGTTTATCTCAATGTGTTTTCCCATATAAACCTGGACAAGTAGCTTATAAGTGTGAGCCTCCCCTTTGCCCCCCCTCGGGGTATCCTATGACAATATCCTGGAGGTGACATAGTGCAGGCATTCTGTGGCCACTGCACGGCCAGAATATATTTAGCTGTTCTTCTCTAACTCACTTTACATGGTAAGTGTGTTAGCAAGGCCACCGAATACAAAGTCTGACCCCAGGGAGTTTAACACAGTCAGAGCGGAAAGCTGCAGTTTGTCACAGTAAAAACAGACACAGGTACAGATCTGACATGTTGGTGTGTCAGTCAGGAATCAGCTCATATTGTCCACTGTACAACAGCTATTTGACATGTTTTGGAAACTCACTTATTGCTGATATTTAGACGAGGAAAACAGGAATCTGTCCAGGAAATATGAAGAAGGTGGTAGCAGCTAGTTAGCTGAGCTTAGCACAAAAAACTGGAAGCAACTGTCCAAGGGGAAAAAAATCCACTCATAATGATAATAATAATAATAATAACAACAACAATAATAATAATAATAATAATAATAATAATAAACATATGCATACAAATAATAATACAAAATAAAAAATAAAAGCATGAGACATGTAAAAATATGTGAAATATTTAAAAGAGGTGTGAAATTAATGTTTTTAGAAGCGATTTAAAATAAGATACTGATTTACAAATCTAAGCTCATCAGGCAGGTCGGTCCACAGTTTAATATATAAAAAAACAGTGTAAAAGTGAAAACAAGAAATAACATAAAACCTTTGGACAGAGCCTGTTTTCTGTTTTCAGTCTGTACGCTAAGCTAAGCTAACTGGCTGCTGGCTCAAGTGTGATAGTGGTAGTTTATCAATCTTCTAGATTTATGCCACAAAATGTCAAACTGTTACTTCACAATGCAGAACCAGTAGCTCCAGATGTTGAAGGCTGACTTACATATTACTCAGATTTCACTCTTCCCACTGTAAACAGGAAGAGACACATGATAGAGAGAAGTATTGTCTCACAGCCTGAGGGGAAGGTACTATCTCACACACATGATTAACTTGGACAGATATCTGCTGACATCCTATGAATTTACACAACAGTAGGGACTCTTACTGTTTCCATGAAATACACTGATAAGCTGAGACCTGATAAAAAACCACCAGCCATTATTGGTCTCCATGATTGAATCAATACCAAACACAAAGAGGAGTCGTAGATAAAGGAAAATACATAGAGAGTGGATTATCAGCATTCAGATAACTGAGATGAGGTCAGTAATTACTGTCACATCCACATGTTTTTTTGTTTGTATTAGTTACCGACACCTTTGGAGACCTAAACCCTGATCCTGGTTCTTCTGAATCAGGACTGTAGGTCTGTTCTGACTCTGTGCTCTCCCCTCTACAGATCATGGCCCTGCCCTTTGTGGTGGTGTTGCCCCTGCTGATAGTCGTGGCAGCGGGGGTGTACTACATCTACAATGAGGTCATACGGTTCATGTCCAAGTCCTTGGTGCGAAACAAAGTGGTGGTGATCACGGACGCTGTGTCCGGGGTGGGGACTGGTAAATAATCCTACATGTGTTTTTAATATTTAACCTTATTTCATTAGCATGGAGGTTTTTGTTTTCACCCGTCTGTCAGCAGATTGTATGAAAAGCAGATTCCATGAAATTTCACCAGACTTTTAAACCTGGGAGGCAATGATGTGATTCAGATCTCTTATTATACACCACACTGACCCACTGAGTTATGGTTGGCGGTTTTGCATCTTTCCAATTTTAATTTGCCATCACTGAAATTCTAAGAGCATATTGCTTTGATGGACAGTTATAAGGCAATAGTTATGAATTTTTAGGAAATACACTTATTCGATATAGTAGATTGATAACATGCAGAATATGAAGCTGAGGTAAAGAGGCTGTTAGCATATCTTAGCATAAAGAAAGACAGCAGGGGGAAACAGCTAGCTTAGCTCTGTCCAAAATGTAAAAACTTTACTGTAAGTAATGTCTTAGTGAGCGTTTAGAGGTGCTGGTGCTGGAATGTTTCTGTAACTTTGGATAGAGCCAGGATAATATTCCCTGCCTATTTCTAATCTTTATGCTAGGCTAAGCTAATTGCCTCCTGGCTCTAGCTTTTTATACACAGTCTATGCTCTAGCTTCATATTTAGCGTACAGACAGTGGAGAGGTATCAGTCTTGTTAAAACACAAATACAAAGACTGAAGTGTGACACATAACCCCACAAAACAAGATATAACCTTTTTATCTACAATCTGTTGATATAACCTGGTAATTAGTTAGATTTAGAGGAGCTAGCACAAAGATTTTGTTACCTTTGAGTGAAGCCATATTAGCTGTTTCACACAGGTTTTAGCATGTATGCTAATCTTAGCTTCATGTTTAAAGTAAACCTTGATATTTTGGGAAATATGATTCTCATGTTTTGTTGAGAGTTCGATAAGTAGATCAATACCACTCTCATACAGTAGCTGTAATATATGTAGATGCAGCCAGTTAGCAACCAGTTAGCTTAGGTTAGCATACAAACCTGGAAACTGGGAAATAGCTAGCCTGGCTATATGTCAAACTGCCTTCCAGCTCCTCTAAAGCTCACTCAAAAACCAAAGTTAAAACAGTTTGTAGGTTAATGGGGAGTTGAGTGTCTTTAAATTGATGTAAGCTAATCGGCTAACAGCTGTAGCTTTGTATTTAATGTACAACTTTAACTCTCAGTAAAAAAAAGCTATTGCACATAACACGTTTCCTCTCTGTTGGTCTGTTCAGAGTGTGCCCATCTCTTCCATAAGGGCGGTGCCAGGCTGATCCTGGGTGGGACTAACTGGGATAAACTGGAGTCTCTGTACGACTCTCTGACCAGTGACGCTGACCCCAGAGAGGTGAGGAGATTAGATCAATCAAAATGGTGCATCAGTTTCATCATAAACACGCCAGACTCTGAGAAAACACCTCCAAACTAACACCATCACTCTTCACTGTTTGCTCCGGTACACATTATCATGTCTATTAATACACACTGGAAACTAAGCAGTATGATAACAGTTCTTATTTTAGAGCCCTCCAATAGCCATTAGGAATTAACACATGACGGCGACATGATGAAGTGGGTTTAAAGTTAAAGCAGGAGATCAGCAGGTTCTGTCCTTGTATTTATCACAGTCCTCCGCTCCGTGGCCTCCTCCCACTTCACCATGTCGTCCTCCGATCGACACAATGGCAGGATATCCTCTCTGACAACACACTGTCCTCCATCAAGCCTCTGCACACAGACCAGAACAGATGTCTCCCGGAGAAAAACAGACAGTAGATAACAACATCACCCAGTTTACAAAGATATGGACTCACTCATATTGATGTTGAGTTGTCGGTGACACAGATTATGGAAATGGAAAATATGTTTCCCATTGACGTTGTCCTCAGGGCAGCATGTGTAGCACATTTATTTATTTATTGTCTCTTTAACAGGACAATGCACGACACGTTTACTGTAGCAGACATAGCTAAGCTAAAAGCTAATTTTCACCTGCGGTACCTGGGCAGAGGCCTCCAGTGATGGGCAGGTTGTGGAAGTAAAAGATAACAGTCGTGGTGATTTAAAACCTTAACCTTAAACAAAAGACATTAATATGAAACCATGCGCCTGATATTTTCAGTTCTGGGCAACAGCAGTGGATTATATGTTATTAAAATAGATTTTTATATTATAATGATATATTTTTCCTGTCATCACTACAAACTTAATGATTCAGCTTTAACACATCTTTTATCATCTTATCTTGTTAATGCAAGAAGCCTTGACATGATTACACAATACCAACATATGTTGTTAATACAAGAAACTTTTGTATATTTTTAGCAGGCTTAATTATAAAGCCGTTATTAGAGAGGACAGGAAATGAGAGGGCAGAAATATGTGGAATGACATGAAACAAAGGTCGTGACTTGAACTAAATGTTCTTGTGGTTCGTGGTCAGCACCGACACCCAGGAACAAAACACTTGCCTCATTATTACATGGGACACTGGGTCTTGAGTAAATTCATTTCCCACAAATGTAGAGATATTTTTTAATCTGGAAAAAGCATATTTAAGAGGATTTATGATGTTTCCACGCACAGTAAAGTAACAGTAAAAGTAACAGTCTTGTGTCTCTTGTGTCTTGTGTCTGTCCAGACTTTTGCCCCCAAACTGGTGATCCTGGACTTCAGTGACATGGACAGCATGGAGGACGTGGTGTCCGAGGTGCTGGAGTGTTACGGCTGCGTGGACGTGCTGATCTGTAACAGCAGCATGAAGCTGAAGGCGCCCATACAGAGCGTCTCCCTGGAAATGGACAGAAACATCATGGACGTCAACTACTTCGGCCCCAGCGCTTTGGCCAAAGGTGGGCCGGACATCCCGGAGATAATCAATACAGTATCAATGCTGTTATGATTGAACTCTAAATGGTAATGTGTCCAAACACTGTGGCAGGTGTTCTTCCGACAATGATCTCAAGAAGGTCGGGGCACATTTTGCTGGTGAACAGCATCCAGGGCCGACTGGCCGTCCCCTTCAGAAGCTCATGTGAGTCCTCACCCAAAGTCTCCGGTCTCGTCTCTTACAGCATCGAACCAGCGGAGCTAAAAACTGCACTACAGTAGATGTTAATGCAAGAAACTCTGACATGACTACACAATACCAACATATGTTGTTAATACAAGAAACTTCCTCTTGTATATTTTTTAGCTTCTTTTGCTCTGTATTTTCTCTCTGTGAAACGATGCTCACTGTTCCCTTCAGCTCTCATTTTCTTGGTGGTTTCACACCTGAAGCTCTGTTCTCACAGTGTTGGAGTTACAGACAGGAAGTGACATGACAGAAACACGTAGACACACCGTGTCCTCTGTAATGTCTGGAATGAGACTGAGACTCTGGGGGCGAGTCACACCTGCTTCTGTGTTGTGTGTTTGTCAGACGCGGCGTCGAAGCACGCGGCGCAGGCCTTCTTCGACTGCCTGCGGGCTGAGGTGGAGGAGTATGGGATCGTCGTCAGCACCATCAGTCACACCTTCATCGACGCCTCCCACCACCCCCTGGCTGCTGGAGAGCCCGCCCCCAAGACAAACGCCCTGGCTGCATGTGAGTACAACCACTTGGTGGCGTTGGTGCAGAGGAAACAGACAAACTGTTTTCATAATGTTCAAATGATCCTTTTTTAAATCTACACGTGTCCGTTCCCTCCACAGTTATCGCCAGTCAGCTGACCCACGGCGTGCGCCCGTCCGTCCTGGCCAATGAGATTCTGCAGACGGTGAACAGAAAGAGGAAGGAGGTTGTGCTGGCCCACCCCATCCCCCGGGTGGCTCTCTGCCTCCGCTCCTTCTGCCCCCCCTTCCTCTTCGCTGTGCTGGCTGCTGGAGTGAAGGACTCGGTGCTGACCGAGCAGATGTAGGAGAGAAGCTGGAAGTTCAGAGGGAATCAGACAGACGTGAAATAAAGCACGAGATGATTGGAAATATTAGATCTGTGATAGTGTTTGACAAAGTTGGACGACCCTCAGGGAGCCTGAAGCCTCCTGGTTCAACATGTGGCAGTTTGTTTATGGCAATTTAATTAATAATTGAATATTCGTCTGTTAATACTTATCAATAATAACCACTAAAGTGAAAATTTTCCACTGTGGTTTTATAACTTTTACTTGAAAATAAAGAATCTCATTATTTCTTCTTATGGACGAGAACAGAACAAAACTCTGACTATTCTAAAGGTAGATTTTAATCAGTCAGAGAGTCAGTCTGAATGTATTCTATATTCTGTCATTATTATCATTACCAATAATAATGATGATGATAATAATAATAATAATTATTATAATAACTTTATTTGTGTTGCACCTTTCATACAATAAATGCAACTTTACATAAAAGAAATTACATGAACCAAGTGTTTTACATGAAAAAGAAGAAGATAAAAACATGAATGTAAAATAAGATGGAATAATAATAAAATGATAATGTAGAAAAATAAAAATGAAAAATAAATGAAATAAATAAATAAAAGTTAAAAATATAATTCATATATATATATATATATATATATATATATATATATATATATATATATATATATGTATGACTGTAATACACACTGGAGTGTGGTTCAGCAGTGGATGTCTTTCTGTGTGTGTCCTGCAGGTGGCAGCAGTGTTTAGTTATTAACGACTGTGGGTTGAGACGCTGATGAGTTTAACCTTTGGCGACTTCCTGTCACAATCAGCTGTTTATCTGAGGGAGAGAGTCCCAGTGTTTGTTCTGCTGAAATATGAATGGATCAGTCAGTTATGAAAAAGTGTGATGAATAAACATGAAATGATGACCTTTGACCTCACTTCTCCTCTAACGTTGCAATAATTACACACATATATCCGTATGATATTAATAATATATATACAGATATGGACAAAGAGCTTGTTCAGGAGCTGTGACGTTCACACATGTTAACACGTCCAGCTACGTGTCACTCATAGATTTATTACTCTCATCACTTCAGGGCCGGAGGACAGAGCTGCAGCCTGGTATTATGTGGTGAGGATTACCGTGGTGGGATCATCAGCTCTGAACATGATGTATATTCTATTTGGTGATTGCTCAGTGCATCAAACAACACGTATAAAAAATAAAATAAAATGTCATGCACAACGTCCAGCTCTGTGACAAAAGCCCTTTGTGTGACAATTGTGATGTAAATGAGAAATAAATTCAGAGTGGCTGGTCGGAGCCGTGTGTGTGTGTGTGTGTGTGTGTGTGTGTTTGTGTGTGTGGAGGGAATATTGGCGTCAAGTCCAGCTGGTATGCGTGGCTCTGTCCTCCAGGTCACTCTCCTCTGGGGAGTTGAGCGTCTTTTGTGTGCAGGGCCTCTGGACAGGAATGTGCCTCTAATGTTGACGTGAATAAAATCAGCCTTGTGACATTTCCTCATGTCAGACAGGAAGGACTTCTTCAGCGCACTCAGCTGGACTCTGCAAATTGGCATTTTGATCGGACGCATTTACATATGTCACACAGAACTGCCACATCATGTATGTTTCATGGCGTAAGATGGAGGTGAACCCGCCGATGAATAATTGTTTAACAAGATTTCCGGGGCAGCGTGTTGTATGAAATCGGCCGTGACGCCGTCAGATTTATTCCTGCTGAAAGGTGAATCAGACAGGAGCGTGTGGAGTTGTGCAGTAATATCGGTGAATGATCTCAGCCTAATAGTTTCCCTCCATCATCTGCCTGCGCTCTCTGGTGAGCAATATTTAGATAAGGCCCAAACAGGAGGAAGATGATGGTCCTGAAGCGATATTCAGAGTAATGCATCCTGAATGACTTATACATGAGAATCCCCTCACTGGGACGTCTGCTGCTCAGAAATTGTCTTTCCATGAGCGAGGTGATCACCCTTATCAATTTTTAAAGCCCAGCTTATTGACACTAACCTGACTTATGGAGGTTATGCGGAGGCCATGGTAATGATTCCCTGAGCTTTCAGATACAGCACCAGAGGGGCCGGCTCTTACTTTAAAATATTGGTTGATAGCCGGACGTTATTGCTCCAATGAGTATTACAGTAATGTCTGCACAGTGCTGTGTCTCTGTGTCCATCTGTTGTTTCTCTGGGTGTTTGGTTCTGCCCTGTGGTGAAACCGTAGAGACACACAGGGTTCACACATGAACCGGAACATGATCAGCTCACACTGGTCTTTTCATAAATGGTGAAGGTTTTCTCCCTGATCACAAACAACAACAACATCTTGAAAAACACATGGAGTTTTATATTTAATCCCTTTTCTCAGGGATGTTTAGCAAATAAATTGGTCTTGTAAACATGGCTGCCCTGAGGCACAGGTAGAATTAATGGCTGGTTCGGCCCCCACAGCGTCAGGGGTCACATAAAAAGCTGTTTCATTTCAGCGCAGATATTTATTGCAGTGAATTTCAGCTTCTTACTTCTTCATATAGTCCCTAAAGTGCAGAACAAAACGGTATAAAGAGCTTTGTTCCAGCGGCCATCACTCATGAATAAGTTGTAGTAACATTGCATAGAAGCAATGTTTCATTTACTTATTTTTATTTACCCTGTGCATGTCTGTTAAATGTGTAAATCTGATGACTCTTTCACTGAAAACCAAATACCTGCCTGCCTTGTTGAGTCGTTTCAGCTCTTGCAGTAATTAGAAATAAAGAATAAAGAATATAAAAGTATATTCTTTTTGCTGTGTACATTTGATTATTTATCATAAATATTATTTATTTGAGTAAAATTGTTTTTAAATTTGTTCTTTCTATAAAAAGCGAAACTGTAATAATTATATGCGATTTATTTTTGTATTGTAAGTGATTTTTGTTCATTTAAAATATTACACTGGTTGTTGATCAGGCAACGCTTGTGGTTTAAAGCTCCGTATAGTATAAATGTGTAGTGTGATTATAGATCAGCTCTAGCTTCTATATTAATACTGTGAAAGTATCAAAGCCTCAGTCCACAGAGAAATGCACACAGCCTGTATTCAGAAACTGAGCCTTAAAACCAGCCGTCAGGACTTCTGGAACTTTGTGATGTCACAACAAAGCAGTCACCAAGCCCCGCCCACCTGGACCCACCATAGTAATATGACAACGATCTGCTCGTTCAAAAGTTCAAATCTATTGCATCCTCAAAACACCTCCTGAAACCGAAGTATTTAGACAGAGCGACCTGTCAGCGTGACTCTGCAGGATGAAACTATTCTTTAAAGGCATAATCTCTGCATCACACGTCATCTCGACAAGGGGTTTTATCATATGTGGTAGAAGTCCTCCTAATCCCGCGGTCCTGTTTGGTTTGAAGATTACACATATTTAATCTTAAAGGGAAAGTTTGCCTTAATCTCAGATCTTCCAGCCTCTCATTTCCCTTCACCTCAGAAACTCTTTCTCACAGTCTCCACATGAATCAGGCTCCGCTGGCTGTTACAGATTAGAGACTTTTAATGTTTAATCCTTCAATTTTTCTTGCTATGGGACAGAAAAGCATTATAATGTTTCTCATAACCCTCAAACCAAGAGGGACCGCACATATAATTATTGTACCAGCGGATGTCAGAGAGATTTAAAACAGGGTGAACTACAGGGAATAAGCCTTACAGCTGGACCAGGAGAAATCCTCCATGTGCAGCAGGAGTCCAGCGTCTCTGTGCTGAGGACAGATTTGGATTAATTTGATAACATGCACAAATCATCGTTTGTTTTTTTTTGGGAGTTATAGTAACAGCTCCGTGTTTGAATGTCAGACTGTCAGAGAACTTATTGATCAGATGTTAATAAAGCTCGAGTCTCTGTATTGATTGTCTGTTATTATCGGTGGATGTATCGGGTGGTAACTCAGTGTTTAACGTCAGGCTCTGGTCTGATGTGTTGGGTTTTATTACCGTCCTGTAAATAACCGAGTCCGTCTTTGATCATGTGCACAAAGACCTTTATGTTTTTATTTAACAAAGACGTCTGTAATCTGCGTCTGTTACTGTGTTTTATTAAGGAACAATTGTCAGTGTGTGAAAACATATAATATATAACAATAATATTTCTTATTTTATTTAACACAAAGACTCAACTCAAAGTCTACTTACTCGCTTTCTCTGGAGGTTTTTCCGAGGTTTCGAGAACAATGACATTAACCCTGCAGCTCAGCTGACTCCGGCTGTTTCAATGCATTTACCGTAAAGGTCAGAATATGGGTGCACTGCAGATTTAGGGCCGGCTGGCTCGACTGCAGTGCTTCATGGAGAAAAAGGCCAGTGTGTCTTGCTCACTCTCTGTATATACACTTATCTCATGTGCACAAATGAACGAGAACATGGGAACGAGTTAATAAATACTTGGGAACGAATCGTATCTAATGCCACGCAGCAGCGTTTTGAGACTCCATGTGGTAAAATGTGGCCTCAAAATTTTAGGTTTTCTTTCTATGGCCACTCCAGGCTTCCGTATATATGAACAAAAAAATAAAATAAAGATTTTAATCTAGTTTATCTCTGATTCTTTATTGCACAGTAATAAAAGCGACGGGCACACTCCACAGCAGAGACTAAATGTGACAAGCTGCATGTTCACAGATTTAAACTGAACTGCAGAGTAACACAAACAGTGTCAGTCAACAGGATCCCAGTGTTTATGTTTCTGTGCATATTACATGAGAGCTATGGGAATCTAAATGCAACAATATTGACACGGTGCAATTAGTGGGTCATTAGAGGAAGAAGAGCAGGAGCTTCGTCACTGGAGTCCGGACTGGCTGATGGAAGAACACACAAGCAAATAAACTTCACACACACGTTCAGCCACCCACCCCCACCCTCACACACACACACACACACACACACACACACACCTG
>NW_019524774.1:84538-93101 GCF_002814215.2 Seriola lalandi dorsalis
GGGGGGGGCACGTGGACTGCTGTCTAATCTCTGTTACTGGGACCCAACTTTATAATGGAGCACAGAATGTGGTCTCAGCTGCGTGCATGTGCTCTCATTCACTGAGCCGGTGTTCAGCAGGTTTAAAGGGACATTTCAACATGTTTCACACACTCAACACACTGCAGGAAAAAAGATTCATCAACTGGTCACATCTTCAAACTGGCTGGAAAACCATGTAACACATACTGAGGCTGTAACGTCTTCATTGGATGTGTTTTTGGCTGATTATTTTACCCAAAACACCATTAACAGTGGACCAGTCTAGTGCATGCATACCACATCAATGGCTTTATAATGGACTTCTGTCCGGCTTCATCCACATATTCTTCCCTCTCAAAATCTGGGGCCATATTACCCACAAAGCAACCTGAGAGCCAACAGTGTGGACAGAGATGTGTTATGCTAGTTGTGGCTAATGTAGCAAAGAGGAGAAGGCAACAGAGGTCTGGTGACTTCACTTCTTTCTAACTTGATGCCCCCACATTTTTCATTTTCCACCTGGAGACAAAAAACAACATAGACTACTTTAATTAATCAATCAATTAATCTGGATAATAGGAAAATTCGAATTTCATGATTTCGGTTCCAGATCATCTTCCATCTTGTCTGTAGTTCTGTTTGTGAGTCTGTTCATTGTGTTCACACACACAAGTGAGCAGTGTGTGTCCATTAGATGGGGGCAGCATATGTTACAGCTCAGTCGACTTCTGTCTCAGTGGGAATACACTCCCTATAGACACACACACACACACACACACACACATACACACACACAGCAAAACTGTCCTTCATGCTTAACCTCTTTAAAACACAGGATTATTTTTACTGTATAATGAGGAGTCGTTGGGTGTCGAGAGCAAAACAGAAAAACCCTTGAATGAGTATCAGTCTGTTCTTTATTGTAATTAAAAGAGGCTAAAATTAAAATTCTTCGTCACATCAAGTCAGAAATGTTGATTTTAATTGTTACACTGAATAAAAACATCAATTACAAAGTAAAACCACATTCATTTTTGTGTCAACCTGTGAATTTGCGGCTCTGACCAATAGGAAGCCATCGGAGTCGGTGTGTACAAAGTGGAAAATAAGCTTTTATATCTTAAACTTTTATTTTCCTTCCTCTCTTCAAGTATAAACTGCTCCACAGCAGAGGAAACAAACAGGAGTCAGTGGTCCATTGACAGCCAAGCTAACAAGATTAGCAAAGTAGTAACTTCATTAGCTTAGAGAGCTTTTTTAGTCTTTTCAATAAAACTCTTTATCGAATGAATCGAGTCTCAAGGTTTAAGGATTTCAGGAGGTTGCCTTTGAAGACTGATTGCGTCACAACTGTGTTGGGTTTTAACTGGACCCAAATCCAGACAAACACAAAAACTGGAAGGTGGAGTGAAATGACTTCACTGATGATCAACCACATCAACCAAAATTTCTGAAAGTCCAAACAAAGGAGGAAAAACTGAAAGTAAGGCACAGGAACGAAAAACCAGGAAATCCAAAAACACAAGGAGCACGGGAGTAAAGGACGAACTGACGAAGACGAAGGGGAGCACAGAGACTAAACAGACACAGGGGAGGAGAGGGTAACTGAACACATTAGGGCGTGGCAGATAATCAACAAGACAGGAAGTAAAATAACCACGAGACACACAAGGGAAGTAATACAAAATAAAACAGGAAATTAAACAAGTGTCCAAACAAACACAAAGTCCATGTCAAACCATGACAGACATGTCCTTCTTTTCCTGCACAACGGAGACTCCAACAGGTGAATCCTTTGTGGCCCAACCTATCCCAAGATGCATTGCACAGGTGATGAATATAATATGTCAACACCAACAGTGAGCCTGAGGATTTCAGTTCAACATCTTAACAACAACAGTTAAAACCAAAGGGCCTTAAAACCTTATCTATTAACCTTAACCTTAAGTTATGTATTGTCAAGGTTGCTAGGTGACAAAAGCCACGCTTTGTGACGCAACATTAAGGGTGGGTACAGCTGGGACACATCTACACACAGAGGTGGGGGGGGAAAAAACAGAGACAGGAAGTAAAAACCAACAACAGATGCACAAGGGAGGCATTTTAAAATAAAACAAGAATCCAAAGATGCAGATCGTGACACTGATGGACAGCATTCCTCCTGCGAGTAGATGCTGTGCCACTTCCTGTCGAGACCAGGACTTAAAACGGTTTTTAAGAAAAAGGAAAGTCAATCAGAGCGAGAGAGAGAGAGAGAGCGAAGAGAGCGAGAGCGAAGAGAGCATATTTGGGTTGAAATGTGGACGTGGGGGTGACATTGAATGGACTATTGAGTATTGACTAACGCCTGGAGCTGTTACAACATCAGAGCGTCAGAACAAAGAGCTGAGAGACAAAATGATTCAGATGAGGTAATTTTATTTATTTATTTATCTATTTTCAAAAATCCTGTTTCAGCCTGAAAAGAAATTAATCATCCAACATCCTGACATGAGTGGATTTCACAGTGAC
The DNA here is from genome assembly GCF_002814215.2 of Seriola lalandi dorsalis. Taxonomy (NCBI): domain Eukaryota; kingdom Metazoa; phylum Chordata; class Actinopteri; order Carangiformes; family Carangidae; genus Seriola; species Seriola lalandi. Next base: position 87,071 of record NW_019524774.1, read on the forward strand.
TCCAAATATTCCCCTCATCAGACCCGGTAGGAGGAACCCCCGGTGTCTGGGTTTGATTGGAACACATTAGGGGTGTAATCCTGTTTGAGATTAGAGGTCAAAGGGTGTGTGTGGGTGGGGTGGGGGGGGGCTAATCTAGTGTTAGGATATGCAGAGGGAACACTATAGTTCAGCCATGCATGATGAATCTTGATTAAACATAACCCACTTCTGTGATCTAACATGTAAATATGGGCTAATATTCAGTTCTATAAAAACAGAGTCAGATGGAAAACTATCGGGTCACTGGAGGAAAATAAATGAATGAGTAAGAAGAGAAATCAGACAGTTAAATCACTTTATATCCAAAACAATATCCTTTTCTTTTTTTTTTATTGTAATCAAATAAAAGCAGACAGCCTTGAGAAATCCATGAGGGCTGTTTCAGGGTTACCACTCTTTTCTATAGATCATTTTCAGTGATGATGTCGCTCATACGACAAACAGGAATCACACAATACACCAATATGTTCCTATGTGTGGAAGTCTGATTTAAAATAAGTGCAGTCTATACTTTGCTATTTAATCATCTCTCACATGTTTAATTAATTAAGACTGAATTAGAATTAGAATAAATTAGAATTAAAATTATGACAAATTGATCACAAGAACTTTGTCACAGCAAGTGCTAAGTAAATAAAACTTAATTAATTTATGACCTGACTCACTTTTTCCTTATAAATTATATTAACCTGCTGCCTGAACATCAATAACTAAATAGTAACTTACACTTTTCCCTCCTGACAAATCTAGACTGAACTTTAGCTAAACGTAGATTCACAGTTGAATTAGCTCAGATTATTTACTGCCGCAGTTTATCAGACTTTAGCCTCTTTACTATTAACAGGAAGTGACGTCACTAACGAGGTTAACCACACCCACTGTGAGCTACCGCTACAACAGCTCAACATGTCATGTTATATTACGGTCTATTTTACCTGAAAATTGGGTTTGAACTGACGCTAACAAAGATGCTAGCAAAGTGAAAAAGTTCCGTTAGCTGGTGTTTGGCTAACGTACAGTTGGGCCCCCATCCATCGTTTTGACTCCATTTCACATTTCTTATTATCCACCTCACATATGAAACCTTTGCTCCGTCACAGTTTAATCATAAACCTTTAGCTACAGGCTAAACAAGCTAGCAAGCAACTGAAGCACACATGCTAACCCATTAGTAAACATTTTAAAGTTCATCTATAAACCTCATAAAAACAGTGACTCACGTACATTTAAAGGATAATGTCGTTAATAAACTAACCCACCATTTGAACGTCAACATCATCCTGATCATAACTTTGCCCAAAAATAAGAGAATGTTGAAATAATTTTCCAGGACATTTTATCTTTTTCTCTCACTTTCCTTGTGTTTTTCATGACTGGAAAACAGTTTTCCAGGTTTTCCAGGACGAGTGGGAAACCTGTGTTTAGGGTTAATGTTGCAGAGTGAGAAAACCAAACTGCAGCTCCACTGATCAGGAGTCAGGAACGTCTCTGAACCTTAAAATGAGCTGGTGAACGTCACAGACGCTTTGAAGAGAGGTGGTTCTCTCCATGACAGCAGGTTTGATGAAAGGTGAAACAGGAAGCTGGATGGGATTACTCCCATATTGCTCTACTCTCTCTCTCTCTGTCTTTAATCCCCTTGCAGAGATATCCCTGCACAAACCCCGGATAACAGATTTATCTGGGATAACGTCCATGTCGTTACACAGCCCCCCCCCTCTCAGAGACCAAGGGGAGCAATAATCCGTCTCCTTTTACAATGGGGATGTTAAACAATGCTAGCAGATGTGTCTGGAAGCCTGTGGAAATGAGGACAGGCTTTCCAGCAGGTAGTCTTAATCTCTTTCTCCTGATCTGTCCCCCTCGCTCTCCTACGCACTCACGCACTTTATCTCTCTCTGCCTCTGAGCGCCAGGACATTCACTTCTTGTGTCTGCTGCTTTTATACTCCTGCGAGGGTCCGCGTTAACGTCATCATCATCATTAGGCATACACAAGGCTCTGGTGCAGAAGTCCACGTACCCGCTGATTTGTTACGTCCACACGGTCACCACGCTACGAAGGCACAGATTAAGCATGAGCTGGAGAACGTTTGAAATTCGAAAAGTTTCGAAAATGCAGAAGTTCGAAGAGGGGCTGTGGGAGGAGACCCGCCGCTACTCTCACCTCTACAGCTCCTCTTCTTCTTGCATGGATTTTGCCATTTTGATTTAATTTGTAATGCACATGCACAGAATACATGAACAATGATCTACAGTGTACGTATGGATCGGACGCCGAACGCCACAGTTGTCCGTGCACATGTGCCGGCAAGCCAGTACAACTCAGTGAGGTCGGGTGCCATCGGCTGCATGTGTGAGCATTCATGCATGTGGGTACGATTACTCTTGCCTGAGAGTAATATTAGATTTTAACAGCAGAAAACTGTAGAGAAGAAAACCATCACGCTGCTGGTTCTCCTAAAGGCCGAATCAATAAGGAGTGTGAGGTGTTCATGCTCCGGCTGACTGCAGACAGGTCAATACCAACACTCAGTCCCGGGGAGAGGCGCTCTGCAGTTACACTTCATTATTATACCGTTCAGATCCACCGAGCGGTGCAGCACCTGCGGGCTCGTCACCCGCTGTGTGAGCTGTGAATGTCGTCCATCCTTCCTCGTAAAAAAGCCTTCATCCCTTCAACTGTGTTAATCCTGTAACTTAAAGGGCTCAGCTGATTAGCCCAACTCTGCTGCGCTGTGGAGATGCAGCCGCACTGATAGTGGTGTTGGCACCAGCAGGAAAGCATTAGGGCAGATTAGGGTCAGCCTAGCACGCCCTTTAAACCCTGCTAACTCTTCTTGAGCTCTGGATGAGACACGACAAACCACAACCTCTGAGCAAGGCACTGGAAAAATCAAGGTGCAGTGAGGTAAACAGGTTAAAGGCCTCAGTAAGCTTTAAACAAACCGGGTCATACAGACTGTCGACCAGCCACGTCTAAAGGATTGTGTTTACACCGGAGTTTCTCCAAGAACTCTCCAACAGGTGGATCCTTCACAGTCCAACCTATCCCAAGATCCATCACGTGCCGGTAAAGAAAAATAATATGGTGGCAAACAACACTGACAGAGAGCCCGAGGATTACACTGTTAAATGCTCAACTGTTCAACTAGAATCACGTCCTCGTTGTTTCTTCCACCAACCAGTCGAGTTACATGAAACACAGTCACAATCTCCTCTAATGGACAGAAGAGTTTCTGCAGAACGTTACGATGTCACAGTGAAGTTGACCTTTGACCTGTTGGATATGAAACCTCATCACTTCATTTTCATCCTTATATACATTTGAGTTAAGTTGTGTCATAATTAGTGAATGACTTTGAGAGCTATGGCCAAAAACGTGTTTTGTAGGGTCACAGTGACCTTTGACCTTCGACCACTCAGTTCGTCCTTCAGTTGAAGTGAATGTTTGTGCCACATTTGAAGAAGTTACCTCACCTGGACATCTGAAGTAACTCCTTTCACTTTACATGAAAATCTGACAACAGAACTGTGACAGAGTTATTGACTGTCATAAATAAATATAAGTAAGGATGACGGAGAACAACAACCAGCTGATGTCTGATCCTTCATGGAAAAGTGAAACTAATCTCGTTTTCATCCCATATTCTCAGTGAGAAGTGAATGATAATTTACTGCAGGTCTGTAAAGTTCACACCTAAAACCTGATCACAGTCCAACACTTCAGCAGATCAGCAGGACCTGGATTTTACAAGCAAACAACCTCAGTGCAGCTTCGACCTGGAGAGGTCAAAGAGGCAGCTTGATCATTAAAACCAGGAGCCTGTACACATGAAAAGGTGTGAGTGCGCTCGCTCTCTCTCTCTCACACACACACACACACACACACACACACACACACACACACACACACACAAAGCCCTCCCTAAAGCAGCATAAGTAGGGCTTATCCTTTCTTGGAGTGCTCTGATCTGGCACCCACCCCTCATCCCTGTTCACCCTATTGGTCACACACACACACACACACACACACACACACACACACACACACACACACACACACACACACACACTTCATCAGGGCACTGTGTGGTGTCTTGGCCAGTGTGTGGATCAATGACAGGTGGAGGAGGTGCAGGGGGAGCAGGAGGTGCAGGCCTCTGATCTGGGTGTGGCTCTGGCAGGACTCAGTGACCCTGCAGGAGCAGGAGATCAAGGGAAGTGTGGACTGTAAAAGGCCACTACTACATCATGTATTAACACCTGAGACTAAGGTGAAGTTACACCAATAAAACTGAGACCTTGTCAGTAAAGAGAGAGAGAGTTAGCATTAGCACAACCACTAACGCTGTCAGCCGCTGTCAGTTACAAGCTAACAAACAACACAAACAAATGAAAGATGCTAACTATGCTAACGTCTGCGCCTGATCCAGGTTTCTCAATCAGCAGGTAAGAGCAGATGAGCTTCAGACCCAGTTTTCATGTGTGTTAATATGAATCACAGCAGAGGTTAAGAGAGTTTAAAACATAACCAGAGGCACTTTAATAGCACAGAAGCTGCGGCGGTGAAACTGTTCACAAACCAATGTCAAGTTATGTAACTCAAATTAATGGAAAAAGCTGAATTAATGAGTGGAGCAACATAACGAATGCAGGTGCAATTAAGCAATCAACCTCCCATCATGCTCTGCGGCAGGTATGAGAATGAATTAATTTGTATCAAGATGGCGAGAGGGGAAACATTTCTGTCCATGAAACCATGAGAATATAAAACAAGAGAGAGATATATGTGTGAAAAAGTGAAAAACAGGATTTAACAGGATAGTTTAGATCATGAGAGGACGCTTGTGATTCTTTCATATGAAAAGAAAATGTAAATAACATGTTGGTGCAGGCTGGCGGCCACCTGTCAGCTGTCACCGGATCACACACTGAGACTGTCAGACTGACAAACACAAAAAACCATCTCACAACAGCAGTGAGGAACAGCCTTCTCCAACCACCTGATTCAAATCCAGATCTGCACAATTCTGGGTTTTTTAATCCATATATTAAATATTTTCCACCTGTTAGTCCTGCGATCATTTTTCTAATTTTTATTTTTTGCAGTTTATGGAAGAAAACAAGTCCTGACATTGATCTAGTATGCTTTTAACCCCACGTGTGTGTGTGTGTGTGTGTGCACGTGCATCACACTGATGATCTCACTCATCACATGACCTCATAGTTTCCCAGAAAGCAGAGACGCTGGTCGTCAGTCAGAGTCAGAGCTGTCAGGTACTAAGAACCCAAATACAGACTCTGTGGAACAGGGTTGGTTCAGTTCAACGATTTATTTAAGAACAAAGGGAAAAAAACACCAAAAACTATAAACCAATGAAAACACCAGGGAAATTCACACGAGGAGAGCAGGTACAAGACACAGGTGTAACACATTAGGGTGCACATTATATCGCAACTGGCTTATTGAGCCTGCTGCCTTACACATGCGTAACTGTGTGTATACATGTATGTGCAGTATATGCCTGATAGTATGCAAGTATGTGGAAGAGCTTAGTACCAGTATATTTGTGTGAAGTATTCAGTTTTGTCTAAGCAGCTTCTCAGAGAATTGACACACATTGATATTGTGGATAATAGCAAACAGAGAAACAAATTAATTGAGCACAGAATAGATTTTACTTTGCTCAGGTTACAGTATTATTTGCTAAAAAAAAAAAAAAAATCTTCAAAATATAATTTGTGTGTTTGTGAAATGAATTTGTCTGTGAACAAAAAGTCCCACTGTGACTCAGGAATAACTTCATACTTTTACAGTAATTACTATAAATGTTTGCTCAGAATATAAACTACAATCATGGTTTCCCTTTGACTGATATTTAGTTTGTGTTTGTCTGTTTTACACTCAGGCCAGTGAACGTGTCACTCTTCACATGAAGCATCAAGAAATTAACATTTTCTCGCACAACGAGAAAGTAAATTCAAAG
>NW_019524774.1:94313-95881 GCF_002814215.2 Seriola lalandi dorsalis
GGCTGATGACAAATATGTTGGTTTCTACAGATCACACTGTGTTAAAGCAGAGGAACAGGTAAAGTCACAAAACATGATCAGAATAACAGGAAGTGACTCATATTTAAAAAATAAACCTATTGATTTCTTGATTGTGATGCTGCAGTGTATTAATCAGCCTGCTGTGGCCCCCTGTGTGGGATAATGAATCACCGCCTGGGCTGCGGCCCTGACCCCGAGGTCACGCTTTTATAGACGACCACTTCATCACACAACGATCTGCCCGGCGACCGCAGACAAAAAAAAAAACAAAAAAAAACACAACCTCCTCCGATGACCTCGCCTCGTGATGCGTGGAAGGAGGTCGGAGAATAAAATAACCAGGAAATAAAAAGAAGAAAGAGACGTCGACTTATAGCCGTTCATCGGTTTATAATGTCTTTGTGGAGATGTGGTTCCACCTCATAAAGGTCTGACATGGAGGGAAGAGACTCTTCAGTCTGAGTCACTGGGTTTAACACATTTATCAGTTTTTTTTATTTGTTGTTTTTTCTTCAGCACTGACATCGAATGTTTTTCTTCTTTCAGTTTTTAAAATGTGACGCTCAGCGATGACGTCCATTATTAGTAACAACTTCACTCTCAACAATCAACATCATTTTTTCTAAGATCAAACAGATATTTTTCAGATTTCACATCTTTTCGTTTATGGATGTAAAAAAAAAAATTTTTAATTATAACTAATATATCTAAAATAACAAAACATACAAAAATAAAAATGTGTGGTGTGTTTTCGTGCTGCAGCTCCACAGAATTTTGCTGACGTGTATTATAACATAAAAAGTCTTTTCTACACGCTTCAGTCAGGACGCAGGTGTTTGGTAGAAGTTGTTACGTCACTTAAATGTGACTCATTAATGACTCACCTGATTTAATTATTAGGCTACAACAAGTAACTAATGTAATAATTACAATAGAATGACATCATCATCAGACTCTGCTTCACTGGAATAAAACTGCTTATGAAAAATCTTTTGTGGCTTATTCTGCCACTGATTTCCTGGACTCACCTGGACAGGTGTGGTTCCTGACAGCGATGACATCATCACTTGGTGAACAGACCTACAGAGGCGGCAACAAACTGGTGAGTTTGATTTCACTACTGTACTGAACAGCTGAGAGGAGCGAGGGTTAAAGAGCTGATCACAAATGACGTTTTATTCTGATCACGTGATCTGAATTCTCCTGCTTCAAATGAATCAGTCTGATGGGAACTGATCAATAAATTGAAGTTAATGAGATAGAAACGCTGAGCTTTATTGACAGAGAGGCTGTTAGAGATGCATGTTTATTAGATCATCTCCTTTTCATTCAGTCTAAGAGGAAACTAGTCTGTCGTCACACACCTGTCCTGTAATACCTGCAGGTGAAACAGCAGCAGATCTCAGGTCAGTGAACCGAGTCTCTGCTGTAGAGACATGCGGATCTCTTCACACTCACAGGACAATGCAGCGGTTTTATGGCGGGGTCACATCTGCTGCGGGATAATGGCAGGGGTAAGCCAAATGGAACATGAAGGATGTGTGTGT
>NW_019524774.1:96494-98121 GCF_002814215.2 Seriola lalandi dorsalis
GGGGGGGGGGGGGGGGGGGGGGGGTTGAGCCGTGCTGTAATCCCGTGGAGTGAAGAGGATATTAGAGCTGTATTTGTCTCCAGGGTGGGTGAGGAGGTGGACGCAAATCCTGGGTGTTACACACGAACTAGTTCCTCTGGTTGATCAGAGACTGACTGGTTGGCTGGTTCCGGCGGCCCGACGCGCTCCTGGCGCGCAGCATGAAGGGGGAGGAGAGAGCACACTGACAGAGACTCCGCTGAGTTCACAGTGTGTTCACGGCGGTGGAGTATGACGGGCCGAGAGCTGAACTTGTGGTAGAATGGCACCGTATCTCACATGGATCTCTGAGGGATGGCAGCTTTCCACCACCACCACCACCACCACCTCCTCCACCCGAGCGCGGACCTGCGGCGGCTCTTCCACCGGCTCACCATCGCCTCCTCTCTGAGCATCCTCTGCTTCTCCCTGGTCTACCTCCTCACTGGATGCTGCGAGTCCGAGCTGACAGAGACCTCTGAGCTCAAGACCCCCACGCGTGAATTCCTCGTGTCGTGGTCGGGATGGCCGCACGGGAGAAACGGAACCAGCGCAGCCCAGGAGGGACTCAGCGCTGCTGCTGGCGAGGGCGCGCTAAGCGGCCACCCCGGGCTGGAGGCGAACAGCTCGGGAAAGGAGTGGACGGCCACCCGGCGGTTACCCCAGGCTCTGATCATAGGGGTTAAAAAGGGAGGCACCAGGGCTCTGCTGGAGTTCCTGCGGCTCCACCCGGACATCCGAGCCCTGGGGTCCGAGCCGCACTTCTTCGACCGGCATTACGCACGGGGACTGGACTGGTACAGGTACGCACGCATTACGCAGCGAATCCACCTGACACTGAGTGTTCAGAGTGTTCTGCTCTTTAATTATTTTTTTTTCTCTTTAATAATCGGATTAATTTTTAATTAAGAGGAAATGTGTTTTATTCTGGATGAAACAAATGTTTTTTAGTGTCTGAATAAGAAGCACATAGTTATGGACTCTCCTCATCATTTAAATCATGGACTTAGATTTGAGTCCTGCTTCCTGTCTGAATCCTGTGCACTGGGAGGTTTTTATGTGACTGCAGCAGCCAATTAGAAACCTCCAGCCTCCAGTAGGAGAAATGAATCTCTTTGTGTTGTTTGCATACCCAGACATATCCACAGTTATTCCGCTGAGGTTTAGGTGACAGTCAAAGAGACTCTGCCATCTGGCTCTGCCAATCTGTGCATGTGTGTGCCTGCAGTGCTGTGTGTGTGTGTGTGTGTGTGTGTGTGTGTGTGTGTGTGTGTGTACAGTAGGGACATGGAGAGAGCGCGGGGCCTTGCAGGATGAGTCCTCACAGAGCGGCAGAGTAATCATCTCTGGAGCCGCAGACAGATGTTACTGTTGTCATGTGGCTCTGGTCTCAGCCTGTTCCATGAAAACTTGGAAATACTCAGAACACATGCACACATGAGCGAGGTCCAGAGGAGCCGGTCTCTCACATGATTCAACGAGCTGAGAGCAATTAGTGAAGATGAGGTAAAGGTAGGATCCACTGCAGACCCAGAGTCCAGATCTCTGGGCCTCAGTCTGCTGTGTGGACTGGGGATAGACAGGGGATATATATGAAAGGGAATGGGGG
>NW_019524774.1:98965-100416 GCF_002814215.2 Seriola lalandi dorsalis
TATAATTTGCACTGTGCCTATAGACTCAGAAACTGCTCCAGATATGACAGATTAAACATGCATCCAAATCTGGACTGTGCTGTAAACCAGCTTACACTTTATTACTGGGGCTCAGTGGTGGCGTGGGCTCAGCTCTGGAGCTTGTTTGGCAAGTCAGCAGCAGTTTAACCTATGACAGAGATAAAGGATGAATCTCTGCTTCCTGGATGGTGTTTATATGTTGACACACCATCATGTCAGAGCTGTAGGATGCAGCAAGCCTCTGTTTCCTGTCCTGTGTGTGTGTGACAGCAGGTGATGTGACTGTGACACCAGATTGCCACGTCTCCCCCCCCCCCTCAGGCCAGATGGGGCTCGCTGCGTGTCGAGCCACTTGACATCGCTGTCAGCTCTGTCAATTGACCTCTGGCTCCAGGTCACTTTACACTGGGAGTTAATGATGTGTTCACACCACTTCATAACAAACAGCACACACACACACACACACACACAGCTCACACACACTGACACAGGAGACGTCTTTGTTCTGGTTCCTTCGCTGAAAAATACAAAGAAGTTCAAATGTTTTCAGAATATTTTCTTACAACTTTACAGCAGAAATCAACATGTTTACAGCCTGGTACAAAAACAAACTAATTTCCTCCTTCATGACACCTGTTTATATAACTCACCTGTTTAAAAGGACTAAAGTTATGGAGAATTGAGGGCGTGGCCTCTTTGAGTGTCAGGTGGGTGAGCGTATGCGCCAAAGTCTCAGCTCCACACACGCTCCTCCTCTTTGACCATTTTTGAATTAGCTGGGAGTCAGGAGCGGAGTCAGGCACTGCCAAGGTGGCGACGGTGGGGCAGCTCACTCTGAGCTTCAGAAACATGTGGGTGATGTCAGAAATATAATAATGATGCCGTTCACTTTAGTTTTATCTAACCTGTTTCAAACCTCAGATTTCCAGCCTGTGGTCACATTCTCTTATTTCAGATATTTGTTTAGTAAGTGTCAATATCGCTGATTTGAATTATGACCAAAGTCAGAAAATCCAACCCAGGTTTTTTAATAAAGCAGAATTATTTTGTGTTTCCTGATCACACAGTAAACTGAGGGTCAGCTGTGGTGTTTACTGACATCACGTTTCTCTATAGAACGAGATGTGGTTCGTCTTCCTCCGACCGGCTCCTCGTCTCTCCGGGAGCGAAATAACATTCAGCTTCACCGGGCCAATTGAGATCAGAGCCACTGACAAAGATCCTCTAATAGTGTTTGGAGCGGAGATTGGATCTGGAGGAGCGCTGCCGTGAGCCTGAGATGGGCTGGAAGTTTCCTCCTCCGTGCTGTCTGGGATCGATAGATCTATCTCCTCGCTCTGACCTTGGGTTACCTCCAGCATTAGAGCAGTTAGCGTTGGTCAGCTCGGCTTCTGTTACAATTAGCAGGAAGCTTTATCCTACATTGGCAT
>NW_019524774.1:100463-104390 GCF_002814215.2 Seriola lalandi dorsalis
TCTGCGAAAGCTCTGGAGGAATCCATTAAAATTACTCAGCTGGAAATTCACATCTCACTCCTGATGGCCTCTCGCAGAGAGACGGATGACAGGTGGATGTGAAATACACAGGAGGGATAAATTAGAGAGTAGGAGATAAGACTGTGGGTGAGCTCGGGGTTAAAGGGTGAAGTCAGTGTTACCACAACCTCACACATCTCTGCTGACCTTTGCTTCAACCCGGGCGACTGACATCAGAGCTGGGCCTGTGTGTGTGTGTGTGTGTGTGTGTGTGTGTGTGTGTGTGTGTGTGTAAATGCTGACTTCTCCAGCTTCTGTCACAGTCTGGAGACTGCTCGTCCTCCAGACAGGGAGGCTGGTTGTATTTTGCTCTTGAGGTGCAGTGAGATTTATCGATATATTATCGATTCTGAGTTTCCAGCACAGCTTCAACCTGAGAGGCTGCACCGTCAGTGTTTTCTGCTGCTGTTCATTTCCAAGAAATCACATTTTTTAAAAACAGCAGTGAACACGACACGAGACAAGACCTGAGGCCTGAACTACGAAACCAGTTCAACATATCCGGGATAACTGTCTGTTTGTCCGTGCAGTTAACCCTGAGTTTACCTGTCCAGGTACGAGCCCGATCGTACTTTATTCTTTAGTCTGATGATGAACAAACTGTTATGAACATGTGATGCAGATAAAATAATGTGAGACTGTTTCTTCTGCAGAGAGGAGAGGAAGGACGGAGAGGTAGTTGATGTCTGATGAGTCAGTCTGACTGAGATATTCATTTATAATCGTGGAGAAATTGAACATTGTTGGTTTAGTTTTTATTTCCAGTTCTGCTCCGAGTCTCTTCATATTGTTCTTGAGCTGCAGTGATGAAGACGAGAGTGAAATCATCATCACTGTCAGGAATCCTGTCGATTGATTAAAGAATCTGAATTCGGTTCAATTGAAGCTCTAATAGTTATTATATACAGGCTGACGAGAGCCAATCAGGAGCGACCGTGGGTGTCTACGTCATCGTTTCCAAAGGTCCAGTGTGGACACCAGGAGTAAATGAAAACACAGGGTGTTTGTCGACTAATTCAAGTTTTCTGTTTATTCATTTATTCTGTTGAGTCTCGAGCTGCTGTCGTCTGATGCGCAGGCTGAACTTCCTGAACCTGTATGTTGGATGATTTCATGAGGCCTCATTGATTTAATTTACAGACAAGGCTCCTCTCAGGACACAATGAGGGACGTCATGACTCCGTCTCTTCAGAGTCATCTGCTGCGACTGATTTGCAATTCATATTGAACTCGTTACGGGAGGCTTTTAAATTCATACCCACACATCGACGGCTTTGTCCTGCCGTGACACAGCACATGGTGCTACTTGTGTTTTTGTGTCGGTACAATGGAAAATAATTGCCATGCAAATCACAGAAGAATAGCTGCCAAAACATTGGATGTTCAGCAGGATTCGGTGGGCGGGAGTTAGCCACAAACACGAAGGGCGGATTTCTGATGAATCAGATTTATTGACCTGCAGGACGGAAAGTAAGAGGTGTCAAATATTTGATATTTTTTAATTTATATATTTTATAATTTAGCATTTTTGCGTGTTTTTCCGCTGTGAGACAACATGCTAAAGACTGAAACAATTAAAGCTTTAAGAACAGATTTGATTTGGCCGCGAGGTTTTGTTTGCTGTGTGTGGAGCTGGGGTTCAGGTGCGCTCCGTCCAGCCCCAGTACTGTACTGGAAGTGATCACCATGAGGCCCAGATGGGTGGGGCGATCTGGCCCCTCATTAAGGCCCTCCCCTGGGGCCTGGAGAGCAAAGGCGGGGGGTCTGGGGACCCTCTATGATGGATGTCTCCTGGAAGTGGACGGGGCACAGCCGCAAATGCACAAATCTCATATTTGACTCACAAATAAACAGTCAGGTGTGAATAATGAACACAGTCAGTAATCTGCGCTGTGATTGGCTGCTGTTTCCTCCTCGGATCAAACATCACAGAACACACACACACACACACACACACTCATCACATGACACAACATGCTCCTGATGGGGCTCCAGAGGATCCTGGCTCTCCCAGGATCCACCTGCCCCTCTCGGCCTCAGCTGAGGCCCAGAGTCTCTGCTCCGACATTCATACTAACACCATCACACCGCACTCTCTCATCCCAACACCCATCATCCCTCCTGTTCCCGCTGTACTCCATCCACATCCGCCTACGTGTAGTTAGCCTAAGCCCCCACAGGATCAATAGCCAGTGGCCTTGGCTGGCCCGAGGTGATTCACCAGGGAGCGGCTGAGATATTGGGAATTGGACGACAAAAGAGAAGTCCCTCAAAGGCAAGCAGAGGCTTATTATAAGCTGCTGGATAATCCCTGTGTTCATCATCCTGGATGTTTGATCTCACACTCAGTGGTAAATGAGCAGTGTAAGGATGTTACTGAAACAGGCTTTTTAAACTGCCAATTAATTCAGCCATCTTTTCTTTTTTGGAGGGATTTCCTCTCGAACACATGGTGCCGCCTGCCAGGCGCTTCTCTTCACATTCAGCCGTGAGCTGGTGGAAGTCACTTTACTGTAAGATGTGTGACTCCAGACCACGTGGCATCAGCTGGAGCCCTGGACGCTTCCCATCAAACAAACAGTAACTGAGTAAACAGTGTAAAGTTCACCAGTCTGGATACATCTTATTTTATTTATTTATCTGTTTATTTGATAGGGACAATGAATGTTATTCAGTTTTAATCCATAAACCTGAAGCTACTAAATCTATAAAACAACTTAAAATAAATAATGAATATTGATCTGTTAAACAAACTGTTCCTTTTTATATTTTTCTTTGTGTCAGTTTATTCATTCACGACCTTGGCATCATAAACTTTTTTAAAAGCTTTTTTCCATGCATAAAATGCGGGTCTAGTGAAGCTAACATAATGCTAACTAGGCTACATGCACCAAATCATACAGGAAAATATTAGAAGCCGATGAGTCCGTTTCAACCACAGACTTTAAATAAAGATGGCAAGACTCTGTGACGTCACCCACAGGTTTCTGAAGCTCAGAGTGAGCTGCTCCACCGTCGCCATCTTGGCAGTGCCTGACTCCGCCCACTAACTCCCAGCTAATCCAATGGTCAAAGAGGTGGGGCGTGTGTGGAGCTGAGACATCTAGTGGTAGACTCTAGTGGTCGTTAGAGGAACTGCAGCTTCTGGTTCTTCAGTGTTGGTACCTCATGTTTCAGCCCTGGAGGTTGATGGCTGGTTTCAACACTTTACATAGTGTGAGGCTAAAATTGACAGTATATAGAGATAGGTATCATCACTTTCAATATCACTACCTTGACTTCAATACTGATTCTTAACGATACTTTCTTCAACACCAATTTTATCAATTTTATCAAATCCATCTTAAGAAAAACAAAATTACAGCACACATTTTCGTTTTACTAACTAAACTAAGTTTTACTTTAGTTTTATTTTTAAGCTTGGTCTCGAACTTGTTCATGTAAACAAAAAGCCAATCAGCAGCCTTATTAGATATTGGTCCAAGCATGCTGCGTGCTGATTGGCTCACTGACACTGATTAGATTTACTCATTTCCTCCTTAGATATCGAATAACAAGACATTTTACGATCCTTGAGATTATCAAACCAATTCAGTTGATCCATAAAAGTATCGTATACTATATATATATATATATATATATATATATATACACATATATCTTACTAACTTTATTGTATGAATTCATGGAGCAGAATTCCTCTGCTTCTTCTTCGGCTCACGACTGAGTCAACATTATGAGTGAAACGTTGCGTAACTCAAACAGCAGCCTTCCTTTCTCCGGGCTGAAGTCACAGACGTGTCCCCGGGATCACAAAGTGTTCTCGGCCAAAACCAGGATAAAGGCTGATTTAGTTGTTAGAAAAAC
>NW_019524774.1:105765-106527 GCF_002814215.2 Seriola lalandi dorsalis
AGGATATTGGAGTTAAAAGGTAAATCTTCAGGCTCAGTTGTGGTGAGCGCTGCCAATTAGATCAATGTGTGTGTGTGTGTGTGTGTGTGTGTGTGTGTGTGTATAGCAAATACCTGTATCATTAAATTCTTAATTTCCCTCTGAATTCCCCTTTAGTCAGTTGCAAAGTTTTGAAGCTAAGCTAATAGCTAATGATTTAACATTTAATTTCAAATACATTCAAATACAAACAATAATTTCATTCAAATACTTTTATGATCGATACCACTTAGTTTGAATACAGACAAAAGCCATGAAACAGTTAGCTTAGCATAGAGACTAGAGGCAGGGGTAAACAGCTAGCCTAGTTTAGCATAAAGATTGGAAGCAGGGGTAAACAACTAGCTTAGCTTAGCATAGAGACTAGAGGCAGGAGTAAACAGCTAGCCTAGCTTAGCATAAAGATTGGAAGCAGAGGTAAACAACTGGCCTGGCTCTGTCCTAAGGTAAAGACATTGGTCTAGCTGCACTTCTGAAGGTCACATAATGGATGGAAAAACAATGTTGTATACGTATTTGTTTTCCGAATCTATGCTAAGCTAAGCTAACCCTCTCCCGGCTCCAACTTTATATTTCCCAGACAGATAGAGAGTAGTTTCAATCTTCTTCTCAAACACTCGTTAAAAAGCAACGTGATGAGTGTATTTTTTTTATTTAGGTAAATAATTAATTTCTCTATATTCCACTTTGTTATTTAGCTTCTTCACTAGGTCCTTAATAAAA
>NW_019524774.1:106577-110097 GCF_002814215.2 Seriola lalandi dorsalis
CCTCCTCTCTCTCCTCCTCTCTCCTCCTCTCTCCTCATCTCTCCTCTCTCTGTCCTTCTTTGATTAACATCTCAGTTAGAAAATCCTCCGGAACATTTTTATCGACTCTGTTTTGTCACACGTCCGTAAAACGGGAGACGACATAAAAACAAGGTCACCTCGGAGCTCGCTCAGTTTTCTCCTGATGAGACAAGAACAAACTGAAAAAGTAAAAACGAATTTTCTCATTTTTTATAACTTCATGTTACTAATGGATCAAATGACTGTTTACAATGTGAAAGCGATGTAGAGGATTATCTCCAGCCTGTGCAGCCTGTATTCAGAAATATACTGTTCATGATTTAAAGTTGATTATATACAGGTTTCTGCTCCGGGTCTCTAAGCTCCATTTAAACAAGATGAGATGCTGATTCAGAGCTGAGGCTCCCTGCTGCTGAGGCTGTGTGTGTGTGCAGTCAGTCAGTCAGGTGTGTGGCAGGTGTGTTGGCAGATGTCCCCGAGTCTCCAGATGGTCCTGTGGGGCCTCCTGAGTCATTTATCTCTAAACGAGTCCCATCTGCTGAGCTTCTGCTGCGGAGGTGGAGGTGACCAGAACGAGACGCTTTCAAGGAAACGCTCCTGTGTTTATGTAGCGCTGCTGTCACCTGACTGTCTGTCACCTGACTGTCACCTGACTGTCACCTGTCACTGGAGGTCGACTGCATGAACACTCACTGATCAGACTCTCAGAGTGGTGTGTGTCAAAGTAACCTGAGAGTGTGTGTGTGTGTGTGTGTGTGTGTGTGTGTGTGTATAGCAAATACCTGTGTCATTAAATTCTTAATTTCCCTCTGAATTCCCCTTTAGTCAGTTGCAAAGTTTTGAAGCTAAGCTAATAGCTAATGATTTAACATTTAATTTCAAATACATTCAAATACAAACAATAATTTCATTCAAATACTTTTATGATCGATACCACTTAGTTTGAATACAGACAAAAGCCATGAAACAGTTAGCTTAGCATAGAGACTAGAGGCAGGGGTAAACAGCTAGTCTAGCTTAGCACAAAAACTGGAAGCAGGGGGAAACAACTAGCCTAGCTTAGCATAAAGATTGGAAGCAGGGGTAAACAACTAGCCTAGCTTAGCATAGAGACTGGAAGCAAGGGTAAACAACCAGCCTAGCTTAGCATAAAGACTACAAGCAGGGGTATACAACTAGCCTAGCTTAGCATAAAGACTGGAAGCAAGGGTACACAACTAGCCTAGCTTAGCATAAAGATTGGATGCAGGGGTAAACAACTAGCCTAGCTTAGCATAGAAACTGGAAGCAAGGGTAAACAACCAGCCTAGTTTAGCATAAAGACTGCAAGCAGGGGTATACAACTAGCCTAGCTTAGCATAAAGATTGGAAGCAGAGGTAAACAACTGGCCTGGCTCTGTCCTAAGGTAAAGACATTGGTCTAGCTGCACTTCTGAAGGTCACTTAATAAAAACAATGTTGTATATGTATTTGTTTTCTGAATCTATGCTAAGCTAAGCTAACCCTCTCCCGGCTCCAACTTTATATTTCCCAGACAGATAGAGAGTAGTTTCAATCTTCTTCTCAAACACTCGTTAAAAAGCAACGTGATGAGTGTATTTTTTTTATTTAGGTAAATAATTAATTTCTCTATATTCCACTTTGTTATTTAGCTTCTTCACTAGGTCCTTAATAAAAATAAAGTTCCTGATCATAAAATAAAGTTCAGCGGTTCTGTTTGTACAGATTACATTAATGATAAATGTCAAACAGATGTAGAAATGTGATTGTTTTTACTCGTCCTCTTATAATCTGCCTGTTACATCACAGTTTAATGCTGCCTGCATCATATCAGCATCATACTATTGAAAATGTATATGATGTCATCTGTAGCGGCGGACAGTAACCAGCCAGTAATGTGTTTACTGACGTGAGTGTTTTTCCTACAATTCTAGGAGTATGATGCCCAAAGCCCTGGACGGTCAGATCGTTATGGAGAAGACGCCTCGTTACTTTGTTACCGTGGAAACGCCGGAACGGGTCCACTCCATGTCGCAGGACGTGAAGCTGATCGTGGTCGTCCGTGACCCCGTGACCCGAGCCATATCGGACTACACACAGATCATCTCCAAGACCCCCAACATCCCCCCATTCGAGAGCCTCGTCTTCAAGAACCACAGCACAGGTACGACGTGACTCTGGGGTCAAGGTGTTTGAGGGAAAATCGTCTTTTCCCGGGTTCAGATAAAAACCGCTTTCTGAGGAAACGTCACTTTCGTGGTTATTTCTCCCTGTTACACAAACAGGAGCTGCAGCTGGTGAATTCAGTTTATTTTTAATGCTGCCAATAAATGAGTCTCAGGTTGTAGACCAACAGATAACTGACTGACTCGGCTGTAACATCATGTTTTGTGTTTACAGCCCACAAACTGTGGCGTGATTGTCCCACAATTCATAGGGAGACAAAGAATAATAAAAACAACAGGAGTCAGGGTCAGGCGTCCGGACTGGACCGATAACAGTTTTAATGTAAAAGATGGATGAGGGTCTGAGATCACAGTGACAATAGCAGTGATGGTTTCCTGGTTCCTGTCTTCCTGTCTCCAGGTCAGATCGACTCTCTGTGGAGCCCACTGTGGATCGGCCTGTACGCCCAGCACCTGGAGCGCTGGCTCACCTGGTTCCCCAGGACTCAGATCCACCTGGTCAGCGGCGAGAGGCTCATCTCCGACCCGGCCGGAGAACTGGGCAGAGTCCAGGATTTCCTGGGTCTCCAGAGGATCGTCACGGACAAACACTTCTACTTCAACAAAACGAAAGGCTTCCCCTGCCTGAAGAAGCCGGAGGGCAGCAGTAAACCTCACTGCCTGGGGAAGACGAAGGGGAGGACGCACGCCTCCATCGACCCGGAGGTGATGCAGAGACTGAGGGATTTCTACAAGCCTCACAACCAGCGCTTCTATCAGATGGTGGGTCAGGACTTCGGCTGGCAGTGACCCTGCCTCGTGTAGCATCTTCCATCCGACTGACACTGATGCAAAGACTCGGAGAACAACAGGTCCAGAGCAGCTGATCTGCCTCGGACCTGCAGAGCTGCATCTCAGAGACTCGATGAAAACAACCCAGTGTCAATACTTCACCTCCACCAATCAATTATCTTGTTCACGTGTCAGTTTTATTATCATAGATGTTCAGTAAAGGAGGCGACTGCACCGACGGTTTGTGGTTTGTAACGAGGGCGTCGTCTCTCCAGGTGGTCCAATAAGGCACCCATCTTAAGACTGTGGTTGCTATTGGTTACCGCTGTATAAAGTCGATCGGTGAAATGCACAGTGTAACTCGTAGTGTCTCTGGTCTGCGGTTCAATCCTGTAGTTGGTAGGATGATGCATTTTCACACTCCTGTGTTTCCAGAACTTTCTTTTTCTACCTGTTTGTTTTTCACTCTCACCGGTTAATAATTTAAAGGCAATCAGTGCACACATCGTTAGTATCAAGTATTGTTCCCGAAAAAAGGGTGA
>NW_019524774.1:110117-114016 GCF_002814215.2 Seriola lalandi dorsalis
AGGGGTGGGGTGAGTCTTTAATGTGTCGGAGCAGCAGAGGGGTGAGAGAGAATCTTTATATGAGCTCAGATTTGACTGAGTGGTTTTTGTATTACTGAATAATGAATGTGGATAAATGGATGTAGGGGGAACTGGTGTGGACACCCGCCTCCTCGCCTGAAGGCGCCACCGGAGGACAACTCGGACCCAGAGCGGGTCGACCTCTCCGGACGTGATGTGTTACTGTGACGGTCTGTTAACAGGGTGGTCTGTTTTCCGTTTGCATGTATTTGCACTAGTTTGAAAGCGTTAAAAAAATAAAAGTATTTTTAAGCATAAACTTTTCTCACACTTCCTTCTGCTCACTGTTTATTATCCCATGTAGAAATGTAATATATGACATATACGTCACCTATAAGGGGATATATTATTATCACATATACATCCTCTGGATATATAAAGATATACGTTTATAATATATATGAAATATCTATAGTAGAATTTGTTTATGTACATTTATTAAAAATATCTATATGATTAATTTTTACACTTCTACATTATTCTAATTATACAATTCTATTTTTTTTATTCTATTCTCCTGCTCTAATATATTTTTTATACATTTCTTTTCAATTTTAAACATTTATATCTTCCAATTCTCAGACTCTTTGTTATATAATATCAACATATATTGACAATTATTGAAGGTATATGTTTATAATACATATATGAAATAATCATAGTAAAACGTGTTTATGTGCAAATATTAAAAAGATCTATATGATGGATTTTTATATGGTACAATATTTTGAGACCATATATGTTAACATGATATATTTAATTTATATATGCAGGTTTATTAAAAGAACATACATATAAAAGTTTTGGACCCTCCTGTATATAGACTAATATCAACATATATTGACAGGCTTTGGGATGAATATATATCTATGTAACATCTGTCTACCATATAAGCATACATACATAAACTACACTTAAATGTTGTATATGAAATTGTTCCAATTTCTAGTAGGTTTCATATATCATTTTATATGGAAATTCAATGTATGTACATGTATTACATTTGCATATGGGTTAAATGCTGTTATTTTAAGGTCTTAATGAGAAAGCTTTGGATTTATGTTGAAGAGCATCAGTGCAATTGCTTTGCAAATAAATTAATTTACATCAGATATAATAAGATGGAAACAAGCGTCCTGGAAAACCTGGGAAACGGTTGATCAGTTTACCAGTCATGGAAAACACAAGGGAAATAAGAGAAAAAATTGAAATGTCCTGGAAAATTATCTCAAAATGTCGTGAAGCTCGGAGCGGTGAGTGCTGGTTAATCTCGCTAATGACGTCACTTCCTGTCACTAGTCAAGAAGCTAAAGTGTGATAAACTGATGAGAACCAGCTTTGAATCTACGTTTAGCTAAAGGAAAAAGTGAGTTATAAATCAATAATGATGATAATAATGATACGTTATTTATCTTATTTAAGTTCTTGTGATCAATTTGTCATAATTTCATAATTAATTAAACCTGTAAGAGATGCTGCCTGTCGTATGAGTTGGATCACTGAAAATGTTCCAGAAAAATTTTAAATGATAAATCAAATCAAATATATATATATATATGTGTGTGTGTGTGTGTGTGTGTGTGTAACAGTAACAGTGAGTAAACGGCGCCATCCTGTGGAAAATAAAGTGGAGCAGAAAGAGTAAAAACATGTTTCTTTAATATGATTCTCATTTACCTTTAAATCAAATCTTCTCATAGAAAGTTTTATTCATATTAATCATATATTACGTTTCAATTGATGACATCACACAAAAACTCTGACACACACACAAAGACAACAATCCGAGCCAGGGAATTTAAACTGACCAAATAAATAAATACACAAATATTATACACATTGTTTTTGAAATGCACATAAAAGTACTTTATATAACAACGACTTCATTCCAGCTCCATCAACACAGTCCACTGAACATCAAAGTCCTGGCCATCAGGGAGAGATCGACACAGAGAGCTGCTCCTCGCGCTCAGGTGTTTGGCAGTTTGCACAGATCAGGTGATCAGTCCGAGGAACAGCTCGGTGAATGTGAAGAACATGCTTGTTTCACCTGGAGCATGCTGCTTGGAGGTGAAGGCACTCAGCGCGGCCCCGCAGGCGTCCTCCACCCGTGTGACCGTGTGTGTGTGTGTGTGTGTGTGTGTGTGTGTGTGTGTGTGTGTGCAGTCCGAACACTTACAGTAACACCATCCTCTCCACAGAGCTTCACCCAGCTCGCCACAGCTGCATCTCTCAGAGGTGTAAAGAGTGACCGCAGCTGCAGAGCCACATGTGGCAACACATCAGTTCTGAGACATTAGTATAGTTTACAGCAGTGGGTCCCAACCTGCGGGCTGTGGCCCACTGGTGGGCCGCGCAGGTATTGCAAGTGGGCCGAGAAATCATTTGCAGAACACAAGAATTTTGGTGAAAAAAGGAATAAAAAAAATAAAAATACAACTTTAAAATGAAACAATATTTAAAAAAGATAAAAAATGTTGACAGAACCCCCCCCATCACTGTGATAAAGAAGCTTATGTTGTCCTGCCGGACCACATCATCTACTTGTTTCTATCTCTGTGTGATTGCGCTGAACGATCACATCCAGGGCAAAAACTGGAGAATGAGAAGGACCGATGTGAGCAACAGTTAAATGGAAAGAGACAGAAAGTGAACGGACAAAGAAAGAAAAACTGAGCTTCCGACATGTTTCCCCTGCTTTCATTTCAAATTGAATATTTGATCGTTATCATACTACGTATTGTTTACGAGGTCGGACGTGGGCCGCCGACGTCAGATTTTCAAGTGGGGCCCGAGTTGGAGAAGGTTGACCTGAATGAGGGAGTTCATGGGAGATTTATTTGGACGGCAGGAACAGAAGAGTTTATGGAGCCAGTTAAATTACAAACAGTGTCAAACCGTTCAGACATGATTTCAGTTCACATTCCAGACTTTGATTTAAATATGTTTGTATAACTTTTGGTTTCACCATGTTGAAACTCCAACACTGTCTCATCTCAGGGCACCTTAATGTTTGGGACACAGCGGTGATGGGTATATTAAAGCAGAATGCAATGACTGTCTGTGACTCATAGACACTGGCACGGCTCGTATCCTCATGTTGAACAACAGCAACTACAGACTGCAAAGAAACAAGCCCAGGTATCTTACACCTGCACTGACGAAGCGATGGAACACACCTGAGTGATCACAAACACCTGTGGAGCCAAACGTCCCAAACACTGAGGTTCCCCTCAGGGCCTGTGTGTAAAAAAAGTGTTGTAATTTCAACATGGTGAAATTGAAATGTATGAAATGAACATGAACTTTAATAATGTGTGAATGGTTTGATTTGAAATAGGACGCCGTGTATCTTCTTTGTCAAGTTGTACTTTCACCAGGGCTGTAACCAGGGTTTTAGTGACACTGAGGTAAAGAGATTCTATTTTATTCTTTAGGAATTAGAATTATTATTATTTTTAACCTGGTTCGGTTTCAGTAAAGACTGATTATAAAAAAGTTTGTTAGTTCCCAAACAGAGAAACAATATGATTTGGCAAAATAAATAATATGAATAATTATATCTTTTTACACTCTTTGGGGCTAAACAGCCAAACATTTTCCTCACAGGTTAGCGTGCACCAAAAGAGAGAATAATTGTTGGACTTAAATCTGTCAGGTTACCAGTAACATGAAAGCTAATGTTGCTCAATGTCTGCTGAATTTTTAAATGGGCAGTTGTTTTAAATAGCTAACACATTAGCTTCATTAGCTTCAACTTCATACGTCACATGTGTTTTCCAGTGTCTTCGAATGACGCAAGAATCTATTTAATGCAGCTTTAGGATGAAACTGTAAAA
>NW_019524774.1:114036-129183 GCF_002814215.2 Seriola lalandi dorsalis
GACACTGGCACGGCTCGTATCCTCATGTTGAACAACAGCAACTACAGACTGCAAAGAAACAAGCCCAGGTATCATACACCTGCACTGACGAAGCGATGGAACACACCTGAGTGATCACAAACACCTGTGGAGCCAAACGTCCCAAACACTGAGGTTCCCCTCAGGGCCTGTGTGTAAAAAAAGTGTTGTAATTTCAACATGGTGAAATTGAAATGTATGAAATTACCTTTAAACTAAAGTGTGGAACATGAACTTTAATAATGTGTGAATGGTTTGATTTGAAATAGGAAAATAAATAAATAATATGAATAATTATATCTTTTTACACTCTTTGGGGCTAAACAGCCAAACATTTTCCTCACAGGTTAGCGTGCACCAAAAGAGAGAATAATTGTTGGACTTAAATCTGTCAGGTTACCAGTAACATGAAAGCTAATGTTGCTCAATGTCTGCTGAATGTTTAAATGGGCAGTTGTTTTAAATAGCTAACACATTAGCTTCATTAGCTTCAACTTCATACATCACATGTGTTTTCCAGTGTCTTCGAATGACGCAAGAATCTATTTAATGCAGCTTTAGGATGAAACTGTAAAATAAATTGAACATACAACCTGAATCTGTAAAGACAGGCTCAACTCTTTAAATAAGCAGCTGTTTTAAAAAGCTAACACGTTAGCTATGTCAACTTTTGATAAGACGGTAAAATGTCAAATGTGGAGTTCTGTCACCAAACGACTAAAAACCTGATTAATGCCGCTTTAAAAATCTCTCTCTCTCAGCTGTGGTCTCCTTTTGTTTAAAGTAATTAACCATCATTATCAGACCGAACATTCACGACACACTGCCGCTCCTCTAGCAGTACTCCTCCCCCTGCGGGTCGGGCAGGTCGTTGAGGTCCAGGAAGATGGAGGTGTTGGAGAGCTTGCGGCCGTTGGACGACAGGTCCAGCAGCTCCTCGGCGGTGCTCGGCACCGAGCTGATGTACATGTCCCAGACCTGCTCCGGAGAGTCCAGCTCCAGCAGCTTCTGCTTGATCTTCAGGTTCTTCTCGATGTTTCTGCGTTTGTGCTTGAACTCCAGGATGGTTTTGGTGTAGCGGTTGATGGTGGTGACGGAGGACGCCATGCAGGCTGTGAAGGAGCTCCACGCCAGACTAAAGTGAAGAGACACAAACAGGTTCAACCTCTTTCTTCAAATTGGTGCATTATTCATTAAAATGCATGTTGGGCTGAATTTGGGTTACAATAGATTTCTGTCCATTATCAGGACATATGTTATGTTTATGTTATATGTTATTTTCATGTGTAACAAACTACTCAGTTCAATTAGAGCTGACGTGATCATTATATTATAAGTTGATAAACAAAAATAAAATAATGAATTAATTAAGGTAATTAAAGTAATTTCAGCTCACAGGTACCACAGCGTCTTCCTGTGCGTATCTCTCACACTCACATGTAAGACCAGCTGTAGTCCCAGGTCTGAGGTTTCCAGTCCTCCGGGCCCAGACTCACAGTCAGCTGGAAGGCAGTGGTGAACATCATGTGGGCCACCATCCCCAACAGCCCTGATGCACACAGAGGGAACACGGCGTCATCACAGCGGAGGAAGACAAACTCATCATCCTCCTCGGAGACTGATCACTGCACGTCCCTTCAGTCACCACTTGGTGGCAGTGTTGCACAGTGTGAAACACAGTGTAGACCTGCTCTCTGTGACCGTCCTG
Source organism: Seriola lalandi dorsalis (assembly GCF_002814215.2). Classification (NCBI taxonomy): domain Eukaryota; kingdom Metazoa; phylum Chordata; class Actinopteri; order Carangiformes; family Carangidae; genus Seriola; species Seriola lalandi. Next base: position 115,763 of record NW_019524774.1, read on the forward strand.
TACGACCTCCTAACAGATCTGTCATATATCACGTGTCCTCTCATATATGAGACCCAAGTTAGAGTATTTCCATTTAATGCTTCTTTATTTTTAACTTTTAAAACAACATAGTGTTAAAGATTATATCATTAGTTTTCTCTTTGTCAAGTGTCAGGTGACTTTCCCCGTACAGAAATGTAATATATAACATCTATGTCCCTATATTAAGAGTGATGTTGCCATATATATATTTCATATATGGAAATTCAATATATATATACATTTACTACATTTGCGTATTTGTTAGCAGTTCAACCAAAGAGATAGTTTGCATCTAAACTTGTTCAATTTCATTTAAAGCTCCATATTTTCTTCTTCTTCTGTGTTTTATTTGAAGTGTTGATCCATCAGAAGATATAAAAACCATCTCAGTGTAGTTTCACATCTCCTCTCTCCTCACATCTGGCTTCTCTCTGGAGCTCTAGTAACAACAGGTCGGTGAGCCAATCAGAAGAGAGGAGGCTCTGAGCCTCTCTTCTGATTGGCTGACTGTTTTCTGAGTGATCCAATAAAAATATAGCAGATTTCAGGTTAAAACACTCAGAGAAACCAAATCCTGCAAGGTTTGGATGGTGGGTCCAGGTGGGCGGGGCTTGGTGACTGCTTTGTTGTGACATCACAAAGTTTGTTTGTTACAATGAGTCGTGTTTAATTTGCAGCTGATTCTGAGGCCTGACAGTGAATCTGCAGAACTACAGGAGTTTTGTGTTTCCTTGGTTCTTATACGATTAGGATGAGTAAATCCTGCAGGACGTGTCAGTCAGGACACAACAATGTAGAAATAATTATTTATTTCCTCATGAATAGTCAGCTGATGAAATGGAGGACACCGAGAGATAAACATGGTAATCACATCCGAGTGTTTTTGTTTGTGAGACAAACAAAAAGAGTCGGAGACAACTGTTCACTGCGTCCTGTCCCCCTGAGCTGCTGTCGCCTCACATGCCAAGTTCTCTCTTCAGAGCTGATTATTATTTATTGTTCTTATACTCAACAGTTATTTTTAACTTTCATAAGAGAAGAAGCTGTCAGGATGAGGACTGAACCAATCTGTCTCAGGTGAACTGAGGTTCCTGGAGTTAAACCAGAACCAGTATCCATCAGATATTTGCAGCTACACTAGGAACCAAAGATCCAGTCGGGTCCAGACCTCCACAGGTCCAGACCTCCACAGGTCCAGACCTCCACAGGGGGCGGCTGACGTGACGCTACCTGTGGTGGCCACGTACAGACGGTTTCTGCAGGTGGACAAACCTGCCACATGAGTTCATTTAAGAGAACGACAGTTCTGTTTGTACATTTTTTTATCTTTTAATCAGCTCCTCATCCTTTTCTCTCGTCTTCCAGCTCTCGTCCTTTAATGTCGTCTGAAGCTCTGGCTCTCATCACACTGGTATTCTCACCACCCATTAAATAGAGCAGGAATAAAAACCAGCATGTGTAGCCCACCAATCCGATTACCACATAAGCCTCAAATCCCTGAGCCACAAACACCTCAAACTCCCGTCTCATCCCCCGTCACTGTTCGTGTTTATTCCTGAAGACATCCCGGTGTCAGCGTCGTGTCGGGACGAGAGCGACGAACCCTGACATCTGAGTCTCAGCTCACGTCATGAAATCACACAAGGTCACTTCATCCTACATGAAGTCAATAAATGTCACGCAGGTATTGTTTATTTTAGTATCAGAGCATCTGACAAGGACACACACACACACACACACACACACAGCTCAGACACTGGTTTAGTGTTGTCTGTATACACTGCTATTCCCTCCACGGTCACTAGGGGGCAGCAAGGTTAACCATGGATGAAAGAGTGAATTAATAAATGAATAGAAGCAAGTTTTTAATGGACTTATAATATATTGAATAATACAAATCACAAAATACTTCCTCTTTATCTGGTTCAGTTTTCTTTTCTCCCTCTTAAGAAAAATGAAAATGAAAGTTTTCATTCATTCATTATCAACAGCATCAACAAGAGGCCATTCATCCCATTTTCAGGATCCCAACAAAAGGTTGGAAGATGAAAAAAGGTGCTTCAGATTACGGCTGGTCTCAGGGTCTGGTCCTGGTCCAGGTCCTGGTCCAGGTCGAGCTAAGTCTCTGTGGCGTCATGAATTTATTACTGTTCTTATTGTTTGAATGTGTTGTCGTAAAGTTTTAGGTTAACTGGACCCAAATGCAAAATGCAGCAACCACAGCAGAGTTCTTGCAATAAACATATTTATTAAATAATGCCAACAACAACAAAAAAGACTCACTGAACTGGTAAAAACAGAAATCCAAACTGGGGACGTGAGACGAACAACGTCCATGAACAAAAGTCTGAACGCAGGAGAATCCATGAGGGAAACACGAGGAGGAACCAGGGAAGAACCGACAAAGACACCAGGAAGCACTAAAGACTAAATACATACAAGGGCAGCAGGTAACGAGACACAGGTGGAACACATTAGGGCGGGGCAGACACACAAGGAAAGCTACTTCAAAATAAAACAGGAAACAAATGTCCGAACATAAAGACTCCCATCAGGGCGGGGCCATGAGAGTATTCTCATTCTTTCTATTCATTGTAAGATTTAATAACAAAATGCAGTTATTTAGGAACTTGTTTTAAAAGGTTCAGCAGGTAGAGCGGGTCGTCCACTAATCAGAAGGTCGGTGGTTCGATTCCCGGATCCTCCGGTCTGTATTTCGGAGCGTCCTTGGGCAAGATACTGAACCGTGAATTGCACCTGACGTATCATCAGTGTGTGAGTCTTTACAAGTGCAGAACCATTTACCATTAAACATGTGACATCTGGACATCGTGCTCAGAGTGTGTGTGAGCACGACTCATTCACCTGGCGCGTATCTCACCTGTCAGTTCATCTATTCTTTCTGTAGCGTCACTGTTTGTGTAGCTAGTGTTGGTTGTTGTGTCGGTCTTTGTTAGTAGCTGTGTAGTTATAAAGTCGTTTAACGTACTTTCAGTCACTTAATGTATCTTCTCTTTGTTGTTGCTTTGTCTAATTTCCTCCTAAAGTCGGTTTGTGCTCGTCAGACACTCGGGACTGATCACCAGAGGAGCGGTTGTTAGTTTTATTGTGCTGAGTCTGAACTTACAGCCCGGGCGGATAATTAAAACGCTTCAGCCTGATAATTCTGAGTAACGCTGTATTTCCTCGAACTGAGCAAAAACCTTCACTACAATTTGTGTATGTACATCTCTATATACTGTATATACATGTGTACTGTAACTATCTATGTATCTGTGAGAAACCGCCAAGGCCAAAACTCAATACTTACATATGTGCATACTATTATACATATACATACATGTATACATGCATTTACACACATACAGTTATGCATGTACATACATATATATATATATTCATAAACACATGCATAATGTGAGTATGAGGGTATATGAGTGTGAGAATATATGAACATATACAGTATATATGTACATGCATAACTGTATGTGTGTACATGCATGATAGTATATATGTATGTGAATGTGAAGTATTCAGTTTTGGCGTTGGCGGCTTCTCATATCGATCTGTGATTCTGTATAGTGGTAAGAGACATACATGAACATATACTGTACACTATACATGTCATACCGTTTATACAGTGCAGTCATGTATGAGACTTTCTTGTTTTAGCTTGAGGGACGTAATATTTTGCCAGCTGGGAGCTTCGGCTCTATTCCACTCCCATTTGGCACAAAACACAAGTTCATCGTCATTATCACCGAGATGCACAACATGCGAATCCAGCACAGAAAGTCTGAAGTCATCATCGCTCTCGCTCCTCGCTCTAACTGTCAGTCCAGACGTCACGTGGTTTGTTTGGCTGTAAAAACAGGACTCAGTGTTTCTGCAGCACAATCACTTCAAGTAAAATTAATCACCTACTAAACTAAAGTTTGTCCTCAACAACCACAAAGTCTGTCTCTCCTCCACACTCTCTCTCTCTCCTCTACGTCTTCACTCTCTCTCATCCTCTTTCCCAGATGACTGACAGCTGTAATAAAGGCTCGTCCGCTCCTTTCTATTGTTCCCGTGGACTTCATTACCATAACCACTCTCTATCTGTTCTCCCCATTAAAAACACAAACAACTTCTAACTGCCTTCCTTCATTTAAACCAGTCATACATTTTACAAGCTCAGTAAACCCTGAGATAAACCTGGGAAGCTCTTAAGAAAACCAACACAATGCGACAGACACCACAAGAAATGTATGCAAACATCTGACTTCTGCAGACAGTGAGTCACATATAAATGAAGTATTAGTGATGCAGACTGGGGGGCTGAGAGGTTCGGTTACTGTTGGACTAAACGCAGCGGCGGTGAAGCCTGAGTGTGAGAGGCTGCGGCACGCTGGGTTCAGATCCTGTCAGCCGAAAATAAAAATATGACTGAAGGATGGTCAACACTTCCTCTCTGCTGTGATACACTGATACTGGAGATTGTGTCAGCTGGTGAACCTGTGGACCGACCCTGACAGATGAAAAATGAACCTGAATCCAATTTTTCATGTCCATGTTGGAGCTGGAGCGTTTTTTTTTGTCTAGGCCTTTGTAACATTTCCAGACTTTGTTTGCAAGGGCAGAGGAGGCAAGACAGGAAACAATTCACCTTGTTGTCTGTTCCTGGTTGGGCGCCAAAAATATTTGGGCTTCAGTACAGAAGGAGGAGCTCGGTTAGCCTTCTTGAAAACATTTAAAGTTCCTCCAGTCATGTTTTAAACTCTGTAAAAATCCTCTGCTGTGATTCATATTTAGTTTAACATGTTTTCACACATTAAACCGAGTCTGAAGCTCATCTACTCTCACTTCCTGGTTGAGAAATCTGGATCAGGCCTTGAGCCCCGCCCACCACCTGCTGGCTCCAGGTGGACAGGTGAGAGAGCAGAGAGCATCAAGATGGTGAGAGGAGGAAACATGAGAGAGACTCAGCCACATGTTTGAGCCTCAGTCAGACCCAGACTCAGAGGAGGAGTCTGAGACCAGAACCAGAGACTAGCACACGGGTCAGAACGGTTAGTGTAGTTAGCATCTTTTCAACTGTTAGCATAGTTAGCATCTTCCAGAACGGTGAGAGTCGTTAGCATCTTTTATTTGTTTGTTAGCTTGTAACTGGCAGTGGCTGATGGCTTAGTGGTTGTGCTAATGCTAACTCTCTCTCTCTCTGTACTGTATTTAGCCCCGCCCCCTGTCCCTAAAAGTTGACAGGATCGTCTCTTTAGGTCTGTGACGTATAAAACACTTGATGAAAATGGTCACTGGTCATAATAAATCCAAAATATCTGGAGAAATATCTCATGACTCTGAAATTAGCTTCAAATCTATGGAGCGTTTTAGCGTCTTTCAGCTCATTGTTTTGTATTTATGGCCCAAAACGTTTAATTCTGATTCACTAACACCAACCTGATTTCCAGCAGCAGGCAACTGTTTTCAGCTCTGATAAACCCCATTATATACTACCAACACTTGCACACTAATTAGCTGCTGCTGGCGTACACAGTAAAGCTTTTAGTAGCTAAAGAGATATTTCCCTCTGATGTTAGTAACAATTCATTCCCCGGGAGTGACACATGATGCTGCACTTTGTACTTCAAGGATAAATCCCATGAAAGACCAAACAAGTCTGTCTGTGGCTCGCAGCCTCGACCCGAGACATTAAAATTAAAAAGTATTCACAAATATATCATTTCTATCATTTTTAAAGAAAGTTGAGTAACACTTTCATAAAAACAGCTGAGCTCTGTAGGTTTTACCAGACATTAGTGAAACAGGACTTCTAGTGTATTTGTTGGGGACTATTTTCTGCTGTGGATGAATACACATTTAGTGCAAGCAAGATGGTGTTTGTGGGATTCACTTGTTTGTTTCTTGGAGTTTATGTACCTCAATGCAAAGTGTTACCATGGAATTTCCTGATGTTAAAGAAGAAGAAATATAAATGTATATATAAATATATAATAATATAATTACTACAGGGACAGAAAAATGTCACATGACACTAATGAGAAACAGAACGGAAGTGATACAAAGCCTGAAGGGTTAAGGGTACAGCCTGTTCACTGCTTCACTTGCCGACCAGATCAAATGGGACTTACTGACTCAGTACTTAGTCTAAAATCAAAGCGTTCGTCAGAACAGGAAAATCTCTGACTCCAAACTGATCAATATGCAGCCTCAGGCTCACTCGGGTCTAAATATACCATGTTTCTGAAAAGAGTTTCTCCAGAACGAAGTGTAGCTCACAAGATGATCTAAACTTTGTTTGCTGATCAGGAGCGTTCCTTTACAGCAGTGCTGAACCGTCAGTGCTACAGCTAGGCCTTATTGACATATCCTCCACATTGTTAGCTCAGATTCAGCTGTTCATTTTACAGAAACCATGACAACAACAGTAAAATTAAGTGAGATTTACCGACATTGTAAACCAGCAAGAGGAGAAACTTTTATTCTTGTTTTGAGATGAGAGGAGTGATATCACTAGTCCAGCTAGCTACTTAGCATGCTAACTTCAGTAGAAGAAAAGACGTGATAGAGACAGGAGTTAACAATGCTGTTTGTTTCCACAGCTGTTGGTGAGTAAAGGAATGAAGTTTGATGCTAAACTCACATTTCTTCTAGATTGGTAAGTAAACAGCTGCTAATGCTAACGTTAGATATGTAGCAATAGCATAATGAATGTGTGTAAATTTTAAATGAGCTATTTGTAAGTTTTGCTATTGCTACATAGCTAACGTTAGCATTAACAGCTGTTTACTCACCAGTCTTTCCAAGAGCTCCAGGTTATTCTACAGTCTAGAGTCTGGTGCTACCTGAGTGTTTCTAATAAAATATACACAGTGCATATGTTACAAACCTCAAACATCAAAGAATGTGTTCAGAGCGTGGACCCAGGTTGTACAGGGGTGGGGGGTTGGTGTGTGTGTGTGTGTGTGTGTGTGTGTGTGTGTGTGTGTGTGTACGTGGGGGGATACCTTTCTTAGCCCTGCAGCTCTCTGAGACATTTCCTCGCTCTGACCCTGACCAGTCAGTGAAAGGCTGCGAGTCGTTGCTGCTGAGCAGAGGATCTGTTGCTGCTGATTCGCTGCCCGGAGCGTGGTGGTCGAGATCATTTTCACACAGCGGATTAGAGAGAAGGTCATTGTTAAATCCTTCACAGACTGAAAACTGGCCAGAAATCTTCTCAGGGGCTGAGAGGCTGAAACTGGCCTGAACATGGGATTGACCAGTTGCCAGTGTGAAAGCAGAACTAAGATCTCAACTGCTTTAAAGCTGAACTGATAATAAAATTCATTTTTGTATCCTCAGTGTTTGTTTTTTGACATGAACTTTTGGTTCCAGGTGATTTGACTAGTGTAATACCTGTGTGGGTGGGACTAATTAGTTCAATATATCACTTTAATTCCAAAAGCCACACAGACAGTTAATCTCCTGGGAGACACTGTTATGATCTGAAATCACGCCCTCATTTATTCAGTCACTGTGTTGGAGACAGTTTCATCAGCAGTGAGCGGTGTAACACCCAGTTTTGACAGCGCTGCACCTTTAAAGGTGTGTGTTACAGTACGATGTCTGCAGGTGGTGCTTACACAGCTCTACGCAGCCCTCTACAGGACTGTGGCCGATGTGACGTCACAACATGCTGCTTTAAGACTGTGCAGTTTTACTGTCTGCACCATCCAAGAGTTGAAGCTTTTTAAAGAACTGAAGCAGAGGAAGAACCCAGTGATCGTGGTTTATCATGGTTTTATGCTTTTGCTTCACCAGTCTATAAAAAGCTATGAGGGGAGGGAGAGAAGTTCATCCTGAGGCCTCAGTTATATCTGTTTCTATCCTGCGCAAACGCACTACGAATCAAATCAAAATGGTGAAATCCATGCAAGAAGAATAACAACACAGATGTCTTTGTATTCAGCGTCCATGTTTGTTTTCAAGCTTAGTCACAGTTAGTATCCTCGTCAGTAACGTTAATGTCACGAACCTGTACTCTCCTCGGGGTCAGTCGGCACAAAGATACCAGTTGACATGTCTGTATGTCTGCACACAGCCTGTATTCAGAAACTGAGCCTTAAAACCAGCCGTCTGGACTTCTGGAACTTTGTGATGTCACAACAAAGCAGTCACCAAGCCCCGCCCACCTGGACCCACCATCCAAACCTTTACAGGATTTGAGTGTTTTTACCTGAAATCTGCTTTATTTTTATTGGACCACTCAGAAAACAGTCAGCCAATCAGAAGAGAGGCTCAGAGCCTCCTCTCTTCTGATTGGCTCACCGACCTGTTGTTACTAGAGCTGCAGAGAGAAGCCTGAGAGAGGAGATGTAAAACTACACTGAGATGGTTCTTAAAACCACAAATATATCTTCTTATGGGTCAACACTTCAAATACAACAGGAAAAAATTTAAAATATGGAGCTTCAGACACTATTTCCACAAAACCAAAACCTTTTTCTTCTTCTTCCTAAAACAAATTCCAGTTCAACAGACTTATTTCATGTAACCGTACTCCATGTTATGTCACGACGCCACTGACCTGAGAGCACGGTGAATATCGCCGCGAAGGCGTTGAGCTTGAGGCCGTCGATGACGTTGCCGAAGTGACACACCTCTACGGACATGAGGATGCCCCCGGTGGCCAGCAGGAGGATGTACAGGCACTCTGCAACGATGCACAGCCACAGCACTCCTGAGGAGAGAGGTGAAGAGTAAAGAGGAGGGAAAAAATGACATATTTATGTTGTGGGTGTGGGGATGAGCACGGTTCAGTGAATGATGGTGGGGGTGTGGAGAGAGGGAGCGAGAGAGAGGAGCGATGGGGGTTGAGAAAAAATATAGGTAAGCAAGGGCGAAGGGAGAGGACAGGGACGAGGCGAGGAGGAGGAGGAGGAGGAGGGGAAGAGGATGAGCCTGGAAAGGTGGAGCAGTGACCCCGTCACCCATATGATTAACCTTCACAGTCAGAGGAAGGATATACGAGCCTCCGCGAGCCGCACAGCAGCCGGAGCTCGTGGCAGAACGTACGTGGTGCAACGAAATATCAATGGATTTAAAATCCTCTAAATGTAAGCTGTGGTGTAATTACTTATATCACCCAAGGGCAGGTAGTTATTATGTGGTTAATTAATCACAATGTGGACTGGAGTAATATGCCTAAAATATCCCTGTATGAATTATGAATGGAGTTACATCCTTCAGCTGAAAAAAAAACCTTTTTTATCTGCTTCAAATTGAATTTAGTTTAAATGTTCAATTAAATTGAGAGTGAGAGGGAGGAGAGCATCAGGCTGAATGTTATTAGAACTTTAAGGCTTTAAACCGGCTGCAGTTAAGTGCATTTATAGAGTTTCCCCTCATTTTGCTTTGATATGTAATATTTTAATCATGTGATGTCAGCGTGCGGCGGAGCAGCGGAAACTCTCTGTACGACAGTGTTAAAGCCCGGCGTCTGAAGATCTCTTCAGGAAACACCAACATGGAGTGGCCCGGTTCCAGACATCTTCATCATCTGCCCACGTCTTTGTTTCCACAGTCGCAAGAAGAACGAAGCCCATCAGAGGTTTGTCGGCAGGATTAAAGGATAAAGATGTTTTTTTTCTTTACTTTCCTTTTCGGCCACAAATCCCATGAAAAGAACCAAAATCATGTGTCAGTGTCTGACTTCTGGAGCCTGTCTGTGGCTCACTGGATTTAAAAAATGCCTCAGGTTCTTTCTTTGAAGAACTTGGAACTGTAGTTTTTAACACAACATTGTGTGTAGAAGAGCGGTTTCTGAAGCTCAGAGTGAGCGGCTCCACCGTTGCCATCTTGGCAGTTTCTGACTCCGCCCCCTAACTCCCAGTTAATCGAAAAATGGTCAAAGAGGAGGGGCGTGTGTGGAGCCGAGACTTCGTTGCTTAAACTGTTTCTGGCAAGCATGAGCTCACCCACCTGTCACTCAAAGAGGCCACGCCCTCAATCCTCCATATTCTCCCGTAGTCCTTAATAAAATGTAAACAGGTGAGTTATATAAACAGGTGTCATGAAGGAGGAAATTAGCTCTAGAGACCAAAACAGTTTTTGTACCAGGCTGTAAACATGTTTATTTCTGCTGTAAAGTTGGACATTTTAACATGGGAGTCTATGGGGACTGACTCACTGTTGGAGCCAGACTCTAGTGGCCGTTAGAGGAACTGCAGCTTCTGGTTCTTCATTGTTGGAGGTTGATCAGGGTTTTTCCTGCATAGAGAATTGCCTCCGACAAATTTCGTGCCTCCTCCGCCTCCCGCCAAGCACACCCAGCTTTATGAAAAGTTTCCATAAATTACCGTTACATCCCATCGTGTATGTTTTTTTGTTTTCTTTGCAGAAATGTCTCAAATCACAGATTATTTTAAAGAGAGTTTGCGAGGAGGAGAATTGCGAGGACAGGTGAAACAGTACGGTACCACCCCCGCCTCATTTACAACCAGGAAAAACCCTGTTGATGAAAAAAGATACAGGTTGTTTTAAATTGACTCTGAGATATAAAAAAGTCTCAAAGCGACAGTTTACACTTATCTACTTTCTTTGAGAGAGTTTTATCCCATAAAACCACAACTTGTTGTTTTTACACTTGGGCTTTTAATGGATTAAGGAAATGAGATGAAGTGTTAATTAGAGCTTTAGATGAGCTAGTAGATGGATTTTATTCCCTTTGCCAGCTGTTTCCTGGTTTCCAGTCTTTACACTCATCACCACCTGAGCTTGCAAATAAGCACATCTCAAAGGAATCCTCCAAATATTCTTTTAAATCAATCCATTACAGGGATTGATACGAGAAACAGCTGACGTGACTCAGACTGAGCGATAAGGTGAGAGTGAAATGACAGCAGTCTGATGTTCAGGCAGCTGATTAGAGACCAGCAGGCGAGGAGGTGATTGATTTATTGAGACTCCACTTAACTTATTACCCACCAGTGAAAGTGATCATTTAAACCACAGCTCTGTTGTGTCGCTCCATCAACAACTATTGATCCTGCCACCAACACTCTAATGAGGATGATTTAACCACAGCTCGTTAACTTCGTTGCTTAAGATATAGAAGAGGACGATTAGTTTGTTTTGGGGGGGAGGGGGCGCTAGAAACATGACGGACACGTTCATGGCACTGAGCCCAGAGATTAAAGGACACAAGATGCTCCAACAGGAGAAGGGGGGGAAGTGAACAACAGGACGGCACTTCAGTGAGAAGATGGACGAGTACGACAGCTCTTAGTGAACTAATTACTTCATTAATTCTGATCATCTACCATATTTATAATAATGCAATTATATATCATTATTAATAATACACAACTGTGGTCCTGACACTGCAGGAGCGTGATATTTCCTGATCTTATATTAGCAACTTTAAATTATTGAATTATAGCAGCAGGGAAATTTGTATTAAATTATTACATGTTATTTCTTCTCTCTCTCTCTCTCTCTCTCTCTCTCGCAGGGGTCGTTCACTTTCCTTGTTATTGTTTAATATTGTATAAAAGATATGAACAGTATGCAGTGTAATCTTGTATTTGGGCGGAATAAACCTTTAAAACTAAACGCACCTGGACAAAAAACAAGTAGTAATTGGAAGTGCTCCGGTTGGCTGGCATGAAAACCTAAAGTCCTAGAAGTGCGGTCCTGAAACTGCAGGAACATACAACTGGAGAAACCTCCTGGCAGCGTTTCACCACAGTGACAAAAGCTCTTAACTGTCGACTCCAGTCAAAGTGGTCACCGCAGCACTAAGCAGCTTAGTTAGAGAGCAATCCGAAAAACAGCCTCTACGACCAAAGAGCCGAGGGTTTGTTCGGACCTGTAAGAGGTTTGTTTTTCAGCCTCTCGTGACTCTTCCACCTCCGTCAGCTGCAACTTGGTCTTTTTATAAAATGGACGGAGCCTCGCTGCTTTAATCTCTGCACAAATGACCCAGTGTTGTGTGTGTCTCTTCTGCACCAGGGAGATTGCATTGCATTGCCACATGCTCATAAATAAGTGCATTTTCTCCACGTCACTGACGATGATGTTTGTGTGCAACAATATTTTACATAAATATTTTCTTACCTCTTTCATTCGAAGGTGCAACATAAAGGAAACTTCTGCATTTCTCACCTGGAAGAGACGGAAACATGAGACACTGAGATCTGAGACTCTTCATCTGTCATCCATATTATTTCTGTCTTTTTTTTTTTTTGTCTCACAAAATTCAAAATTCACAATTTGATCCAATCTGTGGAGGGATTTCATTTCCGTGTTTGTGCAATGACAAGGTGGAGCAGTGAGGATGACCAAAGATTCAAATGCTTGTGAGGAGACAGATCCACATCAGGGGGACCAGGCAGTTTTTATGAGACATTAAAATCAGGCTACAATGATGAGTTGATTAATCAAAGTTAATTGATAATTAATAATTAGCATCGTGTCTGGTTTCAGCTTCTCAAACGTGAATATTTTCTGCTTTTCTCAGTCATGTCAAATTTCATATATTTGGATTACTGGTGAGACAAAACAAGAAATCTGAAAATGTCTTGTTATGTTCTGACATTTTATGGAGCTCAGTTTACTGCGTCTAAAGATCCACAAACACCTGTTTATCTAAGAGCAGGTGTTTAGGTTTGATCTTTTTCTGATGTAATAAATGTTTCAAATCCATTTCGGATGTTAATCATGAAACTCCAGATTGTGTTAAATCAGCTTTCTGGTGTTAAAAAGGACTTTGACTCTGGTTTTGTGGGTTACTGGATCGACGTGACGCACAGCTCGCGCGCCCCGCTGCGCTCCGGTCCCAGCCGGTGCCGCTCCGAGGGAACTCACCGGTCATGTTGATGTTCTGCTCGCAGGAGAACCAGATCCCGGTGTGAAACTTCCTCATCACGTACTTGTCCTCCCCGGTCTCCCAGATGTACTGCACCAGCCGCGTGTCGTTGATGTTGGAGCTGTTGAACCGGATGCAGAAGGACTGTCTGGTGGTGCCCGGCCCGGTGCAGAACGGCTTCACCACCTTCCGCGTCCCCTCGCACCAGTAGCTGGTGGTGAGCGCGGACACGGCCAGGAACAGGGACAGGAAGTTCAAGGTGAGAGCCAGCGACGCTCTCCGCCGCCGGTCGATCCCCATAGCGGCGACCGGAGGACCGAACTTAATCCCTCGCCTTGTATGACACCGGATTGTGGCGACTTCTCCTCCTCAAACCCTCATAATCCGGTTATTCCGTTAACGTGTCCGCGGCCAATTACCGCGGCGCGTCTGGTCCGAGCTGCGGCTCCACTCCTCTCACATCTGCCGCTCAGCGCAGCCCACTCTCATTTTGTAGCTGCCCCCCCCACACCCGCCTCTTACACCCCCTCACACACACACACACACACACACA
>NW_019524774.1:130613-131159 GCF_002814215.2 Seriola lalandi dorsalis
GTGCTGCTGCAGGAGCGACAGGGAGGACCCAGTCTGACTGGAGCCTCACTGAGGGGCCGAGGGCCGAGGGCCGAGGGCCGAGGGCCGCTGCCGCTGCCGCTGCTGCTGCTTCACTCGCCTTCTTCCCCGAAGCCTCAGAAGAAGAACTGAAGGACGAGCAGCGGCGGTGGATTCTGGTCACGTGTGATGACCTTGATAAGAGCTCTCAGGTGTCTCATGTGCTGCCTGTGGTTATGAATATGTGAGGAGGCTGGTTGATAATGTTTAGATGTGATTTATTTGTACACATTTACATTTCTATCTTTCAGTGGGAAGTTGACAAAGTGCCGCGCCGTTCACATGATGAAGCTGCAGGACGGTCACGAGCTGAGGTTAGTCCACATTTCTACACTGAGGATGTTTTATTTTGAAGGACGCAGGAATACAGATTTTTTCTTTGTCCTTTGTAACAATCATATTTCATATTCCAGACATCACGGCACATTCAGGTGAGCACATCAGTCAGTGGTGCATTTATATACACTGAACATATCATATATATAATAT
>NW_019524774.1:131996-132780 GCF_002814215.2 Seriola lalandi dorsalis
GCAACCTTTGTTCTCTGAACGCCTCATCCTTGTTGACATAGGGGCATCGAAGAAGGAGGGGAATAATTGACACGATTCTATTACGACAACGATAATATTTGATTAATGATTAATTACAGCTACATACACCAGTTTTATATAGTGGTCCATTGTAACACATGTCAGAGGCAGATTTAAATAATGAGGATAATAACAGTAAAGGTAATGATGTTTTATAGTCGGGGGGTGTCACAATGTTCTGGACTCAATTTTCTTCAATTATCTAACAGGCTCATTTGAATCAAGCCTCAGTCTATGTGGCTATAAAACACCTTCATGTTCATTTAGCTGATTGAATTTTACACTCGTTACTCACACATCTGCAAAACAGATACCAACCAGGAATATAAAGAAATCTGTTGTGTTGTTTCTGTTTGATTAAAGCCGCATGACAGGAAGTGAAATATTCATCCGAGTGTGATCAAGGCAGGTGAGTCACTTCCTTCCTTTCCTCTTCTCTCGTTCCCTCTCTCTCTCTCTCTCTCTGTTGATTCATGTCTTTGTGAATGAGTCTGAGCTGTAACTAACACACAGACTGTGACAAACGCTGGCAGACGACTCATCCCTCTCGCTCCTGAAACGCAGTCATTTACATAACTACTCTCTCTCTCTCACACACACATGTAATGTACACACACACACACACACACACACACACACACACACATACAGCAGTGGAGGCAGGCCCAACCTCTACTTTATTAGAGACATGATCAGAATATATAAAAGAGTACAGCATATGTAA
>NW_019524774.1:132800-141684 GCF_002814215.2 Seriola lalandi dorsalis
CATCCGTTTTGTTTCTCTCCTCCGCCATTACATGTCTCTCTGTCTCACACACGCGACCCGATTACGCAGGTGCATAGTGACCTGTCAATTATGTTCAGCTAGGGGCGGGACTTAGTGAACTATGCATTCTGAGTGGCTGATTATTTCTACACTCATTCTGAATAAACAGTAACATTACAATAACACATTATTAACAGTTAACCCTTTGTTGTACCTGGGTTACACTAGCATATCGATAGATCATAACATGAGCTTTGTTCTCACAACATTAGCTACAGTCATCGCTGCTCAGTCTGTTAAAATATGACACTGACTTGTTAAATGAACATGTTCACGCTCCGTCGCCTTGTTAGTTTAAACCTCTGCTGTGCACTGACCATGTGGAGGTGTGTGTCTGTATGTTTGCCATCTTGGTATCGAATTTGGTATCAAGTATTATTGAATTTCAATGATGTTGGTACCAACTGCCAAAATTCTTGAGTGTCGTCACATCCCTAGAGTATATCATGCAAAATTATGCATTTATTTCCACAAACCATACGTCATATTCATGGTCATGTGATGTCGTCTCCCTCTATGGAGGAGGCTCATGTTGCTGTGCTGCCGACCTGCTGTCAGGATGAGCACCGGCGGAGGAACCAGCACCCGTTTTATTTTTGTCTTTTTTGGAACTTTTCCTGCCTCAGTTTTCTGGTTGTGTATCTGTGTATCTCATTGAAGAGGACACGGCTCGTCACATCCAGTCACCTTCAGCCCTCTGCCGTGCGACACGTCGGCTGACCACTGTCTCTGAGGTTGTGCTCTTATCACTGCCTCCCTGCAGACCCTCGTTATCTCATCTCCTCCATGTTTCCCACCGCTCACGATGTCTGCTCACTCTGGCTGATGATGAGCGCCTGTAATGACTCACGCAGTCTTAATGTGTCTCATTTGGTGAAATGGACAACTGTTTTCAAGGTTGAGAAAGTGCATTTCCAGGGAAGGCTGTGTGTGAGTGTTTGGTGTGTGTGTGTGTGTGTGTGTGTATGTGTGTGCGTGTGTGTGTGTGCATGCTTAAATGTCAACACGGGTATACAAGCTTGTAACGAGTGCGTCCCTGGTTGTGTGTCAGTCTCTCACTCTGTCATTGCTGAATGTCAGAGCTCCTCTTCCTAATAAACTGATCCCAGCTCAGGTAGAAACTCATCCTCCCTTAAATGTGATTTACAGCTGACAATAATGTCCCAGAGTGCATCACTGCCTCGTTACCTCCACGGCTAATGGAGACGCTCGCTGCCATCTTCCTCTGAGCTGGTTGGTGGGAGTTAATACTCCTTT
This sequence comes from Seriola lalandi dorsalis, assembly GCF_002814215.2. Lineage (NCBI taxonomy): Eukaryota > Metazoa > Chordata > Actinopteri > Carangiformes > Carangidae > Seriola > Seriola lalandi. The sequence goes on from NW_019524774.1 coordinate 134,118, forward strand.
TGCCCCGGCTCGGGCTTTTAGAGCTGCAGTTCAACGCATATCGTTAATCAATCCTGAGCGCGCTGCGTTCACTGCTGCTGCGGGCTGCAGGGTGAAAACATCAGCACCGCTTGATGAGTTAATTGTCCTCAGGCATCTCATTATATTACCTAGAGACAAACTAACTCAGAGTTAGTCACAGTTTACATATATAAATACACAACAGACTTTTCACTAAGCCCCTCCCACTAACAGCGATTGTCCAATCATAACTTAGAGTCATCAGGCCTGTAAATTTGGATTTCTCCACATAAAGTAAAAAGTCTGGGAAAAAAAGTGACAATAAAAGTGTCAGGATGGATTAAACGGTGTGTTCACCTGCTCTAATGTAAGCTACGATTGTTAGCATGTACTGTAGAGCTAATACCTACAGTAGCAACTGAACTTTACTTCCTGGTCCAAGGAGCACATCTTTAAGTAACTACACTAGTTTGTGTGGTTATAGGTTAAACAACTAACTAACTAGCTAACTCACTAAACAACTAGCACATCCACTGTAGTTTAACGCTGAAAGCCTGGAGGCTATCAGAGTTTACGCTAACATTAGCGGCTCTTTAGAGCATCATAACTCCACGATCATTTCAGCTAGACACATGCTGTTTTCATTTTAAACTACAGAAAATCTGCACTTTCCACTTGAGCCACTGACTTCGGTGGATAAACTAATACGAAAAGTTAGAAAACATCTGGATGACGTTACGGTTTGCCCGGCGCATTGTTGCTCTCTCTACAAAAAACAGATAGACTGTAAATCTCAGATAAAATTCAAGGTCCGTTTTTCATTTTTTTCTGGGAAACAAACCCCCGTTATATTGTATAAAGGTCTTGAATGATAATTAGCTGAGGTTGTGCTGATTCTGAATATGTATTGCACTTGGTGAAACCTTTAAAAATGACAACTACAAACAAGAATGTACAATAAGCTAAGCAGCCAAACGTGGTGTGATGTCATAGGGCACAATTAATCAAAATATAATCAAAATCTTAATGTGGCCAAGTGCAATATCTAAATCACAAGAGCTGCATATGTCCCAACATTGTTGAGCATTGTTAGCACCATTAGCGTTGTGGTGCTACAGAGACACCGGGCCTCCCTACCTCACGCCACATCACACACCGTACAGTTTTTCCTTTTCATGCATCTAAAATTGATCCAAATGAATCAACTTGAGACTTCATGAGTCCCAACACCCCCTCTGTAACCAACCTGACTAATTACATTTACAGTTACACACACACACACACACACACACACACACGCTGGTTTTTCTTTGATCACACAGCAGAGAAGTTTCAGGCCACTGAAACATAATGTGATGAAAGATGTTTGTGGTTTTATTGAAATGCTGATGTTGTAAACACATTATGTCTTCAGCTCTTTTTCTGCATTTAAGCAGAAAATGTTAATCATCCTTTATTCGCTACACGTGGAAAACAAATCTGACTGTCAGTAAATGTTTAGCAGATAGTTTAGGCGGGAACATTTTGTGACTTCATTAAAAAAACATTTTGTCATTATGCTGATAATGGGTGGCGTTGTGTTTCCCTCCACACCGGTCTGCTGTTGTAAATTAGTGGAGCACAATAACAGTTTAGTTCAGGTCAGTGAAATACAACATTATATTCAACATGTTTGAATTCTTCCGTTATTTTAAGATCAAACACGACAAGAAAACAAGAGTCTGTGTGTTTTATTCTATAATATAATTTCTTAATCACACTGTAGGTGATGTATTACAGAAACACTGTTGTGTGGGATTCCAGCTCAGTGGACTTTTCAACAAGCTCATTTCTTGGAGAAAGAGCCCCCCCCCCCCCCCCCCCCCCTCTTTGCTCTTGTTTTTTGGAAGGAGGTTAAGAGGAGTCTCAGGTGGTGGGTCACACTCGCCAATTATACAGCAGATCGGAGAAGAAGAGGAAAAGCAAGGACAGTCACAGGACTGGGAGGAAAAATCAAAGCCGGGCAGACAGGGACCACTGAGACCACATTATATATATATATATATATATATATATATATATATATATATACACACACACACACCAGCTATACAGATATCAACCAGGACCGAGGAGGACGGGATGTAAATGGATTTCTTAGATCAGACCATCTGGCTGGGGGGGGGGGGGGGGGGGTTTGTAGAACCTGCAGATGATAGAAATTGTGCTTTTTTTGTTTATTATATATTGTATATGTAATTATTATATATTTCTTGTAATTTTTCATCAATAATTTTATTATCAGCTTTCATTACTGCTGTAGCTTTTACCTGAACCTCCGTTCTTCTTACTGTGAGCTGATCAGCTGATCAATGATTGACCAGCATTTGTTGTTGTGTAGTTGTGTAGATGTGCAGTTGTGTTGTTGTGTTGTGTAGTTGTTGTGTAGTTGTTGCTCTGCAGTGTTTCTCAGGGTTATAAACAGTAGCTCCTGTCATGTGTGGGTCACATGATTCTTCTAAATGCTTCATACTTCACAGGCTCCCTGCAGCAGATGAGATATTATCCAATACGGCAGCTGTGGAGGGTCAATAAGCTTTTAGTTACAGTTCAGTTGCACCGGCCTCAGATTCATGATGGAGTAACATGGAGGCCGCTGCATCAATCTTACTGCTGGTTGGTTAATTCAATTAAACGGAGCGCGCTGTGTTTCCCTTCAGGGAGGAAGACGTTGATGAAAACAAAGAAGGCTTTGACGCAACTGGAATTACAAACAGTTGTTGTTATGTGATTGTTTTTAGTGGAGATCCCGTCAGAGCAGGACTGACCTGTCTCTGTACGGTCAGCTCACCGGTCCGCTGAGTGTTCGGACAGATCGAGTGACAGGGAAGAGATTATTTCTTCTACAGTTAGAGATAAAGACAAGAAAAACGTGTTCATCTGAATACAACAAGCGGGAAGTGAATCGACGGCAGTAAAGGTCACGGGGTCGAGATCAATAGGTTTCCTCCTCCTCCTCAATCTGGCCTTCAGTTGACTGATGAGATGAACTCTCCGCTGAGCTGATACCTCCACACGCAGGTCGTCACTTCTCTGTTTTATGTGTCGCTGTTTTCCAGCAGAGTGAACAGGAAGACACTCCGGACCGTTCGCCTCATCCCACCACGTCAGACCTCGCTGCCTGAGGACGCTCTGTCTCCATCGTCATCCTGCTGCAGGGGCAGAAACGCTCTGACTTCATTGTTCTTCTTCGAACCAATCGTAAACCTTCATGGGCGGCGCTGAGCCCGGGGAAACAGCGACGGTGACCCTGCAAAATAGTGTCGGAGAGGAAGACTCGTACGCTCAGAGAGGCGACTGCGTGATTCATCAAAACGCATCATTTTGAATGTGCGGGCTGCAGCTCCGAGGTTGTTGTTCTTTCCTTTAGCGATGGGCGTTTTGGAAACGATAACAGGCAGGGGAGGCAGTAATGTAGTGACGCATCATTTTTATTATTTGTAGTATTAATTTTCCATGCCATAGTTTGACATTGACACCCCCCCACACACACACACACACACATATATATGATGCTTGCTACTATATTTACGACTGTCATTCGAACACTGCTTGATGTGCGTAGGTGCTGCTCTGTGAGTAAACACTCTTTGCTGTTGCTCGCCAAAAAATGTATTTGTCACCCCGCTGTCCTCACTCACGGTTTCCAAGAAAGAGCGGGAGAGAGTGAGTGAGCGCCTCGCCCACCCCAACCCCCCCAGGGCGGCAACGGGCGGCCGATGGCGGGGATTATTCCCACAGCCTACAGGCCTATAGTTCCCCTCACTCAGCAGCAGCAGCAGCAGCAGCAGCTGTGTGATGTTCAACACCTCGCTGTTCTTCTGCAGTAAAAAGCAGCCGTCAGCACTTTCAGTCACAGAGGCCCTGAAGCGTCCGGAGGTCGTCGAGCTGATCGCTCCCGTGTTCACTGTCAGTGAAGTGGCTGTTTCACTGAGCCACAGTCGCACGTGAAGCTGAACTTCCTCAACAGGTTGAGAGCGTCATTCACGTCCTCACTGTCGGTAAAATGTGTAAATTAAAGGTTTGTTTCAACTACATTTCGAAACAGCGGGTGTGATCAGGCTATTGTCATTTTCTTTTTGTTAAAATGGATCTGAGAGAATAAAAATATTGTTATTGTTGATATTTTAAGTCTCTCGAAGGATCCACCTGTTGGAGGTTGGGAACATACTTCCTGTAACTGGAATCAACCAGGAGGTGATTGTAGTTCAGACGTACTGGGAGAGGAGGAGGAGGGTGGACGTGAGGCTTTAAATGAGAGTATTGCACATGAATGCTTCACTTCTTTTGATTGGATATAATTGTGTCCATTAGACACCCACTTGTTGAAGGTGGTGTTTGTTGCTGAACGTCTCTTTTCACCTCCAGACTGACGCTTAATAACTCTCCTCTTCCCCTGCACGCGTCCGAATGCACCTTTCCTCGCCTCCTCCTAATTACCTCCAGATTGTCTGGACGCCGTCAGACAAGGACACCGAGGAAGTGTCTCGTCTCAGCCCCCCCCCCCGTACATCGTGTCTCACCTGGAGATAAACGGAGCGGCTGCAGGCGGCTGAGGACACGCGACACGCTGGGTTATACGATGTGAGTTACAGAGGTGGGGGAGATGGAGATGGAGATTGTGAGGCAGAGAAAAAGGAAATGAGTGAGAGAGGGAACGAGAACGGAGCTGGACTGTGAGTGCAGGTCTGGTCGTCGGTCTGGACTCTGAAGTAAACGACGTGACGGGGGCTGAAGGAGACGCTGGAGTGATGAAGTGACGGACGGAAAAGACGAGTGAAGACAGAAACAGTGACTAAAGAGGAAGAGCTCTTCTTCAGCTCTGGAAACGTCGCGTGATGAAGACGGCGCTGACGTGTCTCGGGGGACAGACTGACAGGACTGAGGTGCATCAGACACGTGACGGCCGAGAGATTTTAACTCTGGAGAAATATGAAGTGAATTTGAATGGTTTGAAAAACCTCTGTGGAACAGACAGTTCTGTCAGTCAAGCGAGGCGACGTCCCCGTGGGGCCGACCTTACTGCACCACACGGGGGCAGAGGTCAGCGTCAGGATCCGTCCAGAATGATCCAAGTTACGGTGAAAATACTAAATAAGGAGAGAAACGTAATTCAGCATAAAATAAAACGCAGCTTCATTTGTTCTCGTCATTAGTTCACACAGTAAGAACAATTTCACATTTCATAAACAGAAATAATTGTGTTTGTTTCCTTCAGCATCGTTTAATATCCTTATTATTTATTGAGTCATTCTGTAAGTGTTTCATACTATTTTAATATTTAATAGTCACAGTGTTGGAGCCTGTGGAGCCTCATTAAGACTCTGGTCCCAATAAACGAAGCTCAGAGTGAAACAGGACTTTACATTAGAGTGACTGTACTAAAGTAAATGATGCTTGTTTTTACTTCTTCTTTCTTCTCTGTGTCTGATGGAGGAAACAGTGTTTTTTTTTTAATGCAAACTGATGAAGGGGCGTGGCTTCATCCATTCATGGCTAATTGTGGGAGTGGAAATGAGGCTCATGCACATCCAGCTAGCTAACTTTTTAATTTATTTTTGTAGTTGTTTTTCCGTTGAATTGTATTTAAAGTTCAAGACAGTGTTTTTGTTTTTTTTTAAAAGTTGAATAAATGCCTGGTGTTTCCAAAGTCAGTGAGTAATCGTGATAAATAATGATGATTATGATTTTGATTGTAATAAAAATGCAAATAAAGTCCGTAGCCCCCGAGCAGGTAACATAAAACAAAAAACATTACAAGTCACAATTCACTACTACAAATATAAAGTACACAAATAAAAAAGACAAATTCACCTTTTACCTGCACAGAACCTCGTCGTGACCGATTCTACAGACAACTAGGAACGTGAACGTCTCCCTGCCTCCACCAGGTTTTCATAAAGACTTACAGGAGATATCAATCATCCAACAGATAACTTGCTCTAAGCTCTGTAAGTCTGTTTAACGGCGAATGTAAAATACGTCTGTGTTGTGATCAGCCTCGTGAAATGTTTCCCACAGTGTCTCGTCTCATAAATCTGCTTCATGAAGCTCCTCTCAGTCCTAACAAGAACGAAACAGCCCGAGGAAGCGGAGGACTGATCGGCCGAGAGCCTGAGAATGATGAAATGTGAAACGTCTTATCTGACCTCGAAAAACCCACATCAGTTGATCTTCATTTTGACACTGCATAACGAGGCTGACACTGTGTCTGGCCCCGGCCCCAGCGCCTCATCCGTCAGAGGGGCTCAGAGTTCATATCAGGGCTGAGATCTCCTGCTTTGATGAGGGGCATGTGTCGCGGGGGCAGGAGCGGACCCCAGGATCTGCCCCCCCCCTCCCGCCCGCAGGACCGAGTCCTGATAAAAGTGTTCCAGTGAAAAGAGAAATTCAGATCAAGTGAAGGGGATTAAAGAGTTAGTGTGTCAGTCCGGGACACACAGCTGTGACTGACAGCGGTTATGTAATCAGCTGACAGCGGACACGGACACGTGTGTGGAAACGGTGTCAGTCACATGATTGTGAGTGATGATGCAGGTCAAGGTCACGGCGGCCACACGGCTCATCCTTCACCTCACAGTCCCTCTCAGCAGCTTCACTGGTTTATATTTGACAGGAGGAAACAAAACGACCTGGACCCGTGTTCACAAAGCATTTTATCTCAGCGCTAAAGTCGCACTAAAAGTTTCTAGCTAAAAGTTTTTCTCCTAAAATCCTATTCACAGCTTTTCGCTAAGGAAAAGTGAAAACTCTTCAAACTCCGTTGCTATGACTACCCATCAATCCTCACGGATGAGCGCTCAGCGATGGAAGATCACAGCGATTGGTTGATGAGAAATCGGCCCGTGCTGGTGGAAACACGTGCGTAACATCCCTCAGTAATAACATTTAAAAACACAAACACAGAGAAGTGAAGAAATGCAAATGAAATAAAAACTGATTTGATGCTGTTTACAGACGGAGTGAATTCTCCACAATGCATCTGTTTGATTAGGTTTGTGTCGACCTGAGAGAATTTCATTTTACAACAAAAAAGACAAAGACAGACTAGTTTCAGGTTGTTTATCCAGAGTCAGATAGAATACCAAGCGTCTGTGTGAAGTCTTGAGTAGTGTTTGTTTTGCGAGGTCACACTGACCTTGACCTTTGACCTTTGAGCCACCAAAATCTCCCCAGTTCATTCTTGAGTCCGAGTGAACGTTTGCACATATCGACTCATTAAAGCTGCGGTCGTATATCGTATCACAGCTGCTCGGCTCGGCATCAGAGCGTGATGCTCATCTGCTGCAGGAGGATTAATCCTGGTTTGTGGAGAACGCCGGACATGAATCTAACGTGTGTTGCTACGTCACGTTTTCTCCGGCGCTGGATGTGAGACACAAACCGAGACAAACAAAAGCAGATTCACCCAAAATCTGTAACGTGATCAAACAGAAAACAGGTTGTGACAGACACGCGGGCAGCAGCAGCTCGGCCGGGGCAGTCGATCACATTTTACCATGTATGGGAGCAGCGGGGGGGTGGGGGT
>NW_019524774.1:141745-154895 GCF_002814215.2 Seriola lalandi dorsalis
GTAGTGGCTTGGCAGGCGGAGCCGTATTAGTTATGCTGGCTGGTTCTCCATCCCAGCCCACACTGAATTCCCCAGCCGACTGAGCCGAGTGGGGCTCCTGGATGATTGCCTGGGACCTTTCAATTTACCACCCTTCACACCTGGTCCCACGAGGGGGGGAGGGGGTGAGACGAGTAGAGGCTCATAATACCCGTATGAAATTGTGTAATGGTGGATTGCGTGCAGCTTTAATGGCTTATATACTGCAACATATAATGTAGCTCATTACAGCTCAAACACATATTAGTGGCTCGGCCTGGAGGAGCAGAACCATCCCCAGGTTTTGTTGTACAAACCTCTGGAGCAGCTCGGTGCTTTGTAGCTGATCGCCCTGCACGCTGTTTAACACCAGAGCGCATTAGAGCGTGCTCCCGTGCTCCGCGGCGTGGAGCAGCGGAGATAGAAGAGGCGTAAAGATCTAGGGAATCGCGGCACGATCAGAGAGGCGCTTGCTTCTCCCCTGAAACCATCCGGCACGCCGTACCCCAGGGTTAACTGCTGCTCTGACCTACATACCGCCGCTTAAGCTCGGGAGCACTGGGGCAATTACTGAAAAGAAGATTCCACGGGCACAATGCCTTAATTAGACATGTGGTGTGAACCGGCGGCTGATACCAGTGAAAATGAATCAGAACAGAGAACGTGGCGTCAGGATGGAAGAAAGAGGCGAAGGAGAGCGGGAAAAGCGCAAAGATTAAAAGCCGTGAGAAGGAAGGGGGGAGGTCGTCGGGGGAAAAACTCTCTGGTGTTGTGAACATTTAACTCCAGCTCTGCCGAACTACAGAATTGATTTCCCTCCCAGATAAAAAAGCACCTAGATGCAGGTTATATTTACTGCTGCTGCTCTGAAATGGATTACTTCTGTGATTTCTCTTCACTCTCACACTTTTATACTTTTGATCAATACGTCAAGCTGAATAGAAGTAGGTCAAGATGTTTGCTTCTCCCGTCTCGTCTCTCTGTGTATTAGCTCTCTTTCTCTGAGCTGCTGTTGTGGCCACAATCAATTTGAACCAATCCCACTCAACAGCAGACAGAGAATAATCAGGAGAGCGTAGTGTTGTGTTGTGTTTGACTCGATGGAGGGGAAGCGAAAGACGTGAGGAAGACAGCACTGATCATTCAGACATTTAAAACAACCTACTTGTAGTTGTGACCTCTTCAAAGGTCGAGTTAACGCTCCATTAAGAAGTCGCTTAAAAATAAATAAATAAAAAATATGGTGAGATGTTCAACCATCGGACAGGTTGTACTAGTTCTTACAAGCAGCGTAAACCCATTAAGACCACGTGAGACGTACACGTGTAGTATATGATTACGTTGTTTTTAAGACATGCGATTTAAGTTGAGTTGAGTAAAACGTTTGATTTTTTTATTTATTAAATACATTACTCAACTCTCAACAGCCCAGGCTTTCATATGCACTTGGGTCGTAGTTGTAATAATATGGTGGTGTAGAGAGTTTACCATCATCACTCCTTGCTGTGCTGAGGCTGGTGTGTCCTGGTAAGGTCCGAGCCGGGAAGCCCGTCAACGGTGTTCAAACATCAGACTGCTTGATGTTACATCGTCCCGAGCCAAAAGGAAACAAATACAAAACAGGGATGAGATGTTTTTAAAGATGGCTCTCTGAGGAAGTCACGGCCCTGTCTGTTGTTTCCTTTGTTTCATCATTTATAGGAACCACCTGCAACACTGAGGACAAACAACATCAAATATGAATGAGCACGAGGCGCTAACACCAGACGCCACAGATTACAGAGAGACTTTAGGAATATTTGATGGAGTCAAGCGAACAGTGTTGATTGACATGACTGATTACACTGGGACGAGAGCTCTGGCCTTTAATCGAATACAGTCCTGATACAGACACTCTGGACACGCAGCCACGTCCTCCCGTCTCTCTCTCTTTGTGCATCCTGGAGGAGGATCAGTGGAAGCGGTGAACAGGTGCGAGCAGGTGCGCTGAGGGGGTTTGATCTCTCCCTCTCTGGCTTCATTCATCTCTCTCTGTCACATCCAGCTGTGGCTTTGTGTCGCTGCCTCATTGTCATTCTGGAGAGACGTCCGTCCTCCAAACTTATCTGAAGTCGGGCTCTTACTCTGATTATACACATCGTTCAGGAAGACGAGCCATCGCCAGCTCCAGCTGCTTGTAGCAGGTGATGGAAAGAAGCATCACACGCACTGATTTAATCTGATACAGGAGATTTAAAACCAATGGAAATACTGATATTTTCAGACTGGATTTTTTTCTTGATGTTGGGCGATATTGTCATACTTTCAGACATCATTGCTTTCAGTTATTAAAACATGGTGCACATAGAGTAACTGCAGAGATCAGGAAGTGCAGCTACGACAACGTCCAACGGTGCTAGACACAAAGAGTCAGACAGGTTATAAATAAATCAGTGGTTTAACATGATTATCTTAACGACTTTATGTGGAGGTGAAAGTGTGGTTGAGTACAAGATGCTAACATGCTACGTAGCGATGAGTGGGACCTGCAGAGTGTCAGATAACCCTGAGGAGGTCGGTCGTTACAAGCGGATCAATGATGCAACGTCTATAAATCAGTTTTGTTGTATGAAATAAAACAGGAAAATCAAAACACCTTTTTAAGTGTTTTCATCCTTTATCCTGTATTTTAATTTTAGCATTTTAAAATAAAAATCAAATAACCACTAATTTGTTTTCTAACACATTTCTGAAAGGACAGTCGTTTGTTCTATATCATCACTGATATTGATACTTTGACTTTGACATTGATTCTTAATATTTTTTCGATACCAATTTTATCAAATCCATTTTAACAAAAACAAAATCACAGCAGCTCATTACAGTACAAATCTGAGTTTTACTTAAGTTTTATTTTGAAGCTCGGTCTCTTTAAATTACTCCAACATGTTCGTGTAAATAAACAGCCAATCACCAGCATTATTAGAAGCTTGGTCCAAGCATACTGCATGCTGATTGGTTCACTGCCGCTGATGAGATTTAAGTATCTAATGACAAGACACTTTTCAATCTTCAGTTCAGTCCATACACAAAGCGTACTGTACACACACACACACACACATACACGCACACACACACACACACACAAAACAAGGAAAAAAATATGAGTCTGTGTGTGTGTGTGTGTGTGTGTGTGTGTGTGTGTGTGTGTGTGTGTGTGTGTAATATCTCTGACTGGAGCGTCGTCCTGTTCCAGGAGAATCAGGTGATTGAACAAAGTGCCCTTCAGACGGCCGCGTGGAGGCTGACGTCAGAGGAAACAAGCCACACAGGAGAGAGACAGACTGTGATGATGATGATGATGATGATGATGATGATGATGATGATGATGATGATGATGATGCTCGGTCCCATTAAGAAAATGAACTGATGCAAAAATAAGAGATTACTAATTACTAATTATATATTAATTAAGTAAACAAGTGAATTAGTAAAATATAAATATGAGACAGTGTGTATACAGTAATATAATTATTGTGAAACTGGAACATTTTGTGTGTGTGTGTTTTGTTGACTGTAAATGCAAAGTAAAGATTTGAGGTGTGTGTGGAGGAGCAGGGCTGTCACACGAAAACTAATAAAACATTTCCTTTCATTTCATATTTTAAAAAATAGGAATTGTAAAAAGAATTTATGAATGAATAATTAATCCATACGTCAGATTTAAAAATACATTTACAAAAACACCACAAAACTCACAATTTTTTAATCCATTAATAAATAATAGACTTTGAAAAACTATTTTAAAAGGCATTTTAAGAATGGGAATACATTCCTGGATTCCTTCTCCAATTTCCAGCTGCTTTTCCTTTTCCTACTAGCTAACTGATTAGCTTAGTCATTTAGCTTCTCATTTTTAAATCTGAATTGTTTATTTTTGTTCCTTTTTACAATTCCTGTTTTAGGTATGTGATGGCTAAACATTAGCTCATTAGCTAATGGGAAAGAGCTCAGTCTCATTCTCTCTCTATAATCAAACCACATCTCTGACCCACTGTGCTATTATTAGAAGGTTTGGCAAATTCTTAATTTAAATTGTCTTTTTTATTAATCAATTTATTGTCCTGGTGTGATTCGACTTCCATAGACCTGTATCATCTTCTGCAGGTTCTTCTTCATCACTTCAGCAGAAGAGAAAAATATGACGGCATCAAACCACAGAGTCATTATTATATACTGAGCGTATATTCTGTGAGATAAAACTGATCTTCAAAGGGAAGCAGGACGCTCTGATTGGCTTATACAACTTGACTGACCCATATCAGATCCCATCCTTGCCTCCTCCTCCTCCTCCTTCTTCTTCTTCCCGCCATTAGACATAACCAGACGGCCGCATGATGTAATCAGCAGAACGGTGTTAGCGTCCACTCAGCACATTCACGCGTAGGCAGCACTGAGCTGCGGGATTACCCCTCTATACATGTTGAGAGCTCTGTGCTTAATATTAATGGACAAACATTAATTTCCCATGAGACTTTGAAGATAAGACTTCGAGGAGCGGGAAAAAGCAGATGTACCAGTGAAGACTGTTTCTTCAGGCTTTCGTGCAATGAATTATTAAGAGGTTAAAAAAAAAAGAAAAAGAAAAATCAGACTTCATAGACTCTGGATTCATTAGGTGATAAGTAGAGGCTAGTTTGTGTTTCAGCAGAGATCTTTCATCATTTTTACTCTTCTGTGTAGCTGTAACAAACATTATTACTTATTGCTGAGGTGATTACTGTCACTCAGGAGGATCTTTCATCTCATTCTGAGGCAACACCAGTATCACTGTATATATGTAAATATATATATATGTCTATATATACATATCCAGGTTAGACTTGCATCATATATTTCCTCTCTGCTCGTGTACGATTCAGAAAATCTCACAATTCAATTCGATTCGATTCTTGGCACGGGCGAAGTTTTGCATATGGACGGTAGAGACGGAGGCTACATCTGCAAGGCGACAGGTTTAGGCATGCAAGCATCTGATTGGCTGACGTGGGCGTGCGTCAGTCCAGACCTTAGGCTTAATGGGGGGGAAATGAAGTGTTTCAGGTGACTCCCTTTCCTCTGTTGTCTGAACTGCAGCACACATAACCTAATGTTGTCCATGTTAACATGTTTTGTACGATAGTTTTGACGATCAGATGTTAAAAGTGCATATAAAGGTTCCCCTTGAGGTTATGAGATGCGGCAGGTTGAATTACTTTCCGTTGCTCACACTGCACTTTCCTCTTGCTCTTGTGGAGTATCTGGGCGGAAACCGACAACTCATGTCAGGAAACAAGACCAGGTCTAAACCTAGTACATGTCTGGACCACCTATGGTCAAATCCTGATTTTATAACCACAACATCGTCTGACACCAAGCACAAAAATCAAAGACAAAGACTGAGCTGTGATTTCAGCTGGATTCACTGTCACATGATCACTCAGAGAGAAAGTTAGAGGAGACACAATATCTTTCATTTTAAAAGTAAACTCGGTGTGTCTTATGTAGTTTATTTGCTGTAACGGAGGCGGAGCTCAGTGTATTGGAAGCACTCCTCCTCTTCCTTGCAGTTCCCGACCAGACTGCGGCTCGGTCCAGTCATGAATCAGGTTTACATCCTGTCTGTTTGAAACACGTCTCTAAATCTAGCGACAATGTGCTAAGTTAGCATCACTGCAGCTGCACAAACCCCCGTAGTAGAACCTGTTTGATCCAGAAACTCCAACTCGGTGACGAGGATCTCGGCTGACCAGTGGTAAAAAAATTATCACTCACTCAGTCAGTCAGTCAGTCAGTCAGTCAGTCAGTCAGCAACGTGACAGATTACAGCGCCGGCCCTGCTATTGCTGTTACAAAACTGAAAAATATTAATTGATTTTGAATCCGTAGAGATAGAATTGTGATTCTAGTGTGAATCCATTTCTTTGCACACCTTCAGCGCTGTTAATAAAGAAGCACTTTATGTCCTCAGTATCACGTCCGTTATAGTTCCTGTGTGGTGATTACAGTTGGTAAATATAGTCTAATCATGCGGTAATGTTCAGCTGGAGCTACCACCTGCTCGCTCCTGCTCCTGTGATGAGATGAGAGGCGATGAAGAGGCTGAACAGAGAATGAAGAGGCAGAGCAGAACAACCAGGTGCTCTGACCTCAGTCTGTACCTGTGTTGCCGGCCAAAGGTAAATCTGGAGGAGGCTGATTTCAGTTTCAGAGATGGTATCTGTGTTATCAGCGGTTTGGCCCCGCTCCCGCTCCCCCCTCCTCTCCTGATACATTTTAATGACTCGCACTTTGGCAAAAAGAGGATTCATGACGGGATGGAGGACAAATGCACGGCTGTTCTTTGATGTCAATCAGGATGAGTTTAAAATTGCAGTCTGCCCTCAGTGTGCTAATGTGTCTGTCCAGAGACAGTGAGTCGTGAGAAAATGCTGCTATCTGTGAATAAGATCCGTCTTGTCACAGTGAAGTGGATCCAGGCTTTTCTGTTCAGCGTCACACTGTGAGCTCACTGTGTGTATTTATAGATATTAGCATCTGCTACTCAACAAGTTTTCACATCCAAATGACAAAACTGGTCTTTTAACTAGAAGGTTTTGCAAAATGTGTCTAATGATCACTAGAAAAACTGTGTACGTGACCTAGATAGCAAAATAAATTTCACATGGTTGTTTTCTTCTGGCCCAGTACACGCACAGGTCCACGGCCCAAATCTGGCCCATATGCAGCGTGATTACCTGCTGCTACATTTGGACCAGTTCTGGTGCGCACACACAAGGAGCTATATGGAAGTTTTGCTATTGCTACATAGCCAACGTTAGCATTAACTGCTGTTTACTTACCAACAGCTTCATTCACCGTTGTATTTACAAACAACGGGTTATAATACGTCATCTGAGCAGCTGCTTCTTCCAGGAAGACTGGACGCTACAGTGAGTCGCTGTCGGAAAGTGATGGGCCAAGGCTAGCTGGTTAGCATGCTAACTTAAGTAGAGAAAAAGAAGTGGTAGAAATAGAGCAAAACAAGAGTTAACATTGGTGTTTGATGCTGAACTCATAATGTTTCTTCTAGACTGATGAGTAAACAGCTGCTAATGCTAACGTTAGCAATGTAGCAATAGAAAAACTTACATTTAGCTCCTTTAATCACCGTCTTACTGCAAGTGATGGGTTTGTACACGATCTTGTCTGCGGTCCTCACTCAGTTACAAAACCTTTAGCAATATTTCACGATATGATGACAGTTGTCGGGTTGTTCTGTCAGCCAATCAGAAGCCTCCTCTCTTCTGATTGGCTGACAGACCTGTTGTTACTAGAGCTCCAGAAGGAAGCCTGAGAGAGGAGATATAAAACTACACTGAGATGGTTTTTGGTTCTTAAAACCACAAATATATCTTCTGATGGATCTGATCTCCAGTCAGTTATAACAGTAAATCATCTCAGTCTGACCAAAGAACACACACACAGTCGTACGTTGTCAGCTCCAATGTAACCTCAGTGAAATGAAGCACTGTTATTTCAACAAGTGTGATGACACTCTAACCCGTCATCACATTTAATGTCTGATATTCTCTCCTCAGTGTCTGCTCGCAGCAGAGATGAATGTCAGAGGACGGGCGAGGAGAGGAAAGGGTTACAGACTCATCTCTGAAGACAGAGACCTCAATCAGTCCACAGTCAGACGGATAAATGAAACAGAGGGATGAAATTTCTCTGAGCCGCTGCTCTGCACAGAGAGAGGTCACACTGTGAGAGTGATGTCAAAGCTCCGGCAGGTATTCTGCAGGGATCACCGGACTCTCAGCTCTGCACTGTTTCTTATGAGTAACAATAAGAAGAACACCAGCAGGGACTTACGAATGAACGCTTCATCTAAAGGGACAAACTTATTTATATTCTGCAGACAGAGAAAAACCACCTTAAGGCAGGTGTTTTCTTTACACTCGGATCTTCAGCACGACGGGTTTCTAACACGTGGTTGACATAGTGAAAGGGGTTCGTTTTAAAACCCTGATGTTTCCTAAACCTGACCAAAGTACGTCTTCTTCATGTGTCATCAGCTGGTGAAAGATGCTAACTCTTTGCCTGTGCAGTAGCTTTAGCATTAGCCTCTCCGTACAGACTATATTCACCTATATGCACCTGACCACATGTGATTTCCAGATGGGCACAAGAGTGTCTGCTGTTGAAACGATGAGGACGATGAAAACTGTGTCGGTCTGAAACTAGCAGAGACACGTGGCGCCGCTCTGGCCCAGGTGTTAGGACCCAAGGCGTCACAATCAACAGCCGGATTCAGGAGCAGTTATCAGGCCTCGGACCTGATCCTCAGAGGTTTCCTGACCCGTCTCAGATCTGATTATAGATTCTGCTGTCTGCCTCGCAGTGAGACTCTGCCTCATGCCGTCTGATGTCGATTGTGGCAGAAATAGGTTTGCTCTTTGCAGACAATGCGGCCAGAGTCGCAGAAATGTCACTTGTCTCCGCTCAGACAAACTCCACTGTGTCCCCGCCGTCTGAGGCGTCTGAGGCGTCTGCCACTCTGCTTCACTCTGCTCCTGGAAATCTAGTTTCTCTACGTTTCTCTGCACCTCAGCTTACAGTACGCCAGCAGTTAGCTTTGTGCCTGCGCCCACATTAGCATACTGGTGTGACCTTTGACCTCCTGACCACGTGGCGCCGTAGCTGCGGTGGGACTCGCCGGGTGTCAAGGAGACAGAGGTTCAGCAACAATTGGAGATGACAGCTCATTCATCACGGCCGAGGTATCCGTTCCACTGAATGGAGCACATTCTCCACCCTCGGCTGCGTCTGGAGCGCTTAATTAAAACCGGGAGCACGGTAAACAACATCAGTGATTTCTTCTTCTCTCTGCGTCGCCTCGTTAGAAAACACACCTCTGATGTTTGGCATCTTTTTCTGTGAATGGAAACTGGAAGTGAGGTGTTAATTCTGAGGGCACGCTTTGATTATTCTCTTTGTTCTGCTGTTGTGTTTCCACGTGTCGCACGGCGTGTTAGTGTGTTTGTGTGAGAGCGAGATAATGTCCGGTGTGCGCACACACACACACACACACACACACACACACACACACACACACACCTTGGGCTGATTTCACAAAGACAGACTAACTGTGCTTACACGAAGCTCTTATTTTGAATGTTTTAAGTGGGATCAGTTTGTATGATGCCTGGGTTGTTTTTATTGTTTTTCTCTGTGTGAAGTTTCTGAACTGAACACAAAAGTGTTTATTTATGTTTGTGTTCAGTTTATTTAAGAAACCAGAGAGAGACAGAGAGAAATCTATCATCATATACGAAACATTTAATCCCTCCTGCGACGGCAGAGCTCACAGCTTCTCCGACGCTCTGACTGTTTCTCGTGTGACGTCAAGTGAAAATAGTGAAAATCTTCAAGAACTGTGAGATTTCAGGAAAGTGGGACAAAGTTTAGCCAGAAGCTCCGAGACACAGAGAATAGAGATGAGCTGAAACAGTCAGTCAGTGCTCCACAAACTTTACTGAGTCACTGCCTGGTTAGTGATGTGACTGTTGATCAGTGAAGTGACTGTTGATCAGTGAAGTGACTGTTGATCAGTGATGTGACTGTTGATTGATCAGTGATGTGACTGTTGATCAGTGATGTGACTGTTGATCAGTGATGTGACTGTTTAATGAGAAACATTCAGACCAGGTGAACCACATGTTTCTGATCCTGACAGGTTTAGTTCAGCAGGATCATCTTCACTAACGAACATCACTTCATGATGTTTGAAGCCTAAATACAACCAGCAGAACTAAAGAGCTAATGTTAGCATATAAACCAACGACAGCGCGGTCACATGACTTCACCGTCACCACCACTAAACTCCAGCTTGTAGTTTGATTCAGCTCTGAGCTGAAAACCTTTCCTCTCACAGAGTTAGTGACAGTTTGTATAAACACAACGAGGCTGTAAAGGTGGACTGGTGCGTTAACGAGGCTGTAAAGGTGGACTGGTGCGTTAACGAGGCTGTAAAGGTGGACTGGTGCGTTAACGAAGCTGTAAAGGTGGACTGGTGCGTTAACGAAGCTGTAAAGGTGGACTGGTGCGTTAACGAAGCTGTAAAGGTGGACTGGTGAGTTAACGAGGCTGTAAAGGTGGACTGGTGAGTTAACGAGGCTGTAAAGGTGGACTGGTGAGTAGATCGGTTTTCATGTTCAACGTGACGACCTCTGTAGTCTCATTTAGAGACTCGTTAGCAACCGAGACGTTAAAAACTTAAAGGATCAGGACTGAGGTATTTAATTAACATAAACATGATTTCACTTCAGATGACCTTTACTTTTAGGCATTTAAACTTCATCCATTACTCATTTTTATCTGTTGTTCAAGGACCTGTAGATATAGATTTAAACTATTTATTGATTACTGTGGCCTATTTCACATTTTATATTCTAAGGTTGTTCGTTGCTATTTGTTATTTATATATAGTTATATATCTGTGCTTTATGGTGTGTTTTTTAAATGTCAGCCTTCAGATTTTTTTTCTTCACGTCTGTCTTTGTGACAGGAAGTTGAAAGTGAAAACTAGTGACACTGAAAGAGAGTGACATCTTTAAAAAAAGAAAACTGACTGAATAAAAACAGACATGAGGAAAAAAGTCAGAAGATTGACATTGAAAAACATCATAATACAAAAAAATATCAAAATCAAATAATACGAATGTGTTTTTTTTTAACGCCAGTGTTTTATTCTTCAGTTGAACTTTAATTTCAACCTTTTCTAATAAAAGTTTTTCAATGCTGTTGTTTCCTTTTTCAGTCCAGGTTTTTCTTTCGGGGCCAAAAACGAATGTCACTGTTCGAGTCCCTCAGAGTTTCAGACCTGAGGTTTCACTGTAAACAACTTTACAATAAACTAAAAACAACAACAACAACAACAACAACAAAACAACAATCAATCAAAAACAGATCTCAGTTTGGCTTTGATTTGAAGAAGCAGCAGGAATAATGTCCAACAGCGACACTGGACGAGTCTGAGGCGATGAAGAGCAGAACCTGATTCACAATGAACCAGGATGTGTTTGTTTCCTGGCTCGTCCATCTCTCTCTCCAGCCTCCTGGTTTGTCTCTGACTCTTTCTTCTTTCTTTCTTTCTTTTTTTTTGCTTCCTGCTCGGTGTCGTCTGTATTGTGTCCGTCCTTGGAGCCGGAGCAGAGTGAGCCATCCCCGGCATCCTAATCTCAGGTAATGGAAGAAAATTGGTCTCATCCTTGTCTCCTCCTCCATCCTGCGCCTCCTGACCTCCGGGGGAAGCCTATCCACCATTTTAATGAATTCTGAGTTAAAAATAAATAGCAACATTAAATCCTGTAATCCGAAGCCTGTGCAGTCTGCTCCCTTTTTAACATCACAAAGTCCTGAGGTGTGTGTGCTTCCTCCTCGCCAGATGGCAGGACTCTGCTCATTCAGACCAAAATCAATTTTACATGACATTACTGCTCTACACGGGATAATGAAGCGGTTTCCTGTCCTCAGTTCGCCTGGAAGAAGGAGGAAGCTGAAGGAAGACTGATTCAATTAGCGGCAGAATCCCAGAAGAAGAACAGTGACCTTGAGCTAAAACGAGACTCAAAATCACCTCGAATCTTGTTTTAAATGAGAAGAAAAGTTCTGATTCTGTTCCTGCAAAATACTGAATTTATTCACCATCTACAAACCAGGACGTGTGTCCAGTGATGATAATGATAATTATGTATTAATATTTAAAATGTATTTAAGTGTAATAAAAAAATGGCAGCAGGTGATTTGACGGAAGATTTAAACCATCTGAAAAACTCCACTTGTATTTATTTATGGTTTTAAATGGTTGTTTGATGATGATGAACAAATAAAAACTCTGAGTGATTTAATGCTTCACAAATCAACTCATGAACTAATTCAGACTGGAGGTGAAGCTGATGAGTGGATTGGCAGCAGGTGAACAGGTGAACAGGTGGGAGGAGTAAACTAGGTCGCTGGAACACACACACACACAATCACAGAGAGGGACAAACAGGGGACAAACAGGACACACCATGGAGAGCACAAGTTTCCACTTTTTAAAGAGCATGAAACAGTTTGGGACAAATTCATGGAAACATCGGAGCTCACCTGAGCGCCTGCAGCTCACCTGTCCTGTAGGTTTCCATCGCAGTTCAGCACGAAAATAAATATTTTTAAAGAAAAAACCACAATAGTGAATATTCTGTGTTTCCATTGTGATGCGCTCTAGTGGCCGAGAGGCTTGAGGTGCCGACTGTGAACTACAGAGTCTCTGCCGGCTCAGGTCCGGCTCAGGCCCGGTCAAGCCCGGCTCAGGCCCGGCTCAGGCCCGGCAGCGGGCCGCTGTCTCCCCTCAGCTCCTGTTATCTTTGTGCTGTCAATCACAAAAGACTTTAAAAGAGAAAAAGGCCTCTGTCTTCTGTTGTTGGGCTGATATTTTATGCCTGAAACTATATTAAAATATTAATGAAAACATCTCAGCGAACACTTTGTACATGAAGTTTAATTCATTATTAAATAAAGTGACTGATTTTTGATGTCATGTTGAAATAATTTAAACTATAAAACCATCTTTGTTACCTGCACTCTGTCACTCTGCATCAAAGAAGTTCAGTTCTTACGGGAAACACACAAATCTATCAACTCTGCAGATGATTAATAATATCGTTAACACCCCCGCACCGGCAGAGACGTGTCTCCACAAGAGTTACATCATGTTTTCATTAAGCCGAGACAGGTGGAGATCAACACGATGAACTCTTCATGCACGATCTTTGTGGCAGACACTTAAAGCTGCTGCGTTAAAGCAGCGAGTCAGCTCAGATCAAGGCTGAACTACACACACACACACACACACACACACACACACACACACACACACACGCAGACAGTCCGTGGGTGTGTGTAGAGTGGGATGTGGGTTTTTAAGAAAGGCAGAGCTGCTCTGTGATTGGCTGATCCAGACCTCCACCCGGGACTCTGCAGCGATTAGCATCAGCCTGTAAACAAACCGGCCTGCTAGACCAGACCAAGTGTGTTTAAAACTCTGTGTGTGTGTGTGTGTGTGTGTGTGTGTGTGTGTGTGTGT
>NW_019524774.1:154915-155758 GCF_002814215.2 Seriola lalandi dorsalis
GTGGAGGAAGCAGAGAGGTGGGGGTGAGATGAAGAGGATGGGGGAGGAAGAGGAGGGGGGGGGTGAGATGAATGAGGGACACGGACCCAGCTGCTCAGATAAATTATTCACTTCATTCTTCAGTGCCGTCCTGCCAGCTGCCTTTCACTGAGTCTGTCAGGTGCCCACTAAGGACGGTACAGGAGGAGGAGTGTCACTCACACCAGAGAGAGAGAGAGAGAGAGAGAGAGAGAGAGAGAGAGATAAAACTTCTGTGACAGGTTCGGACTTTTATTTTGGAGCTCCTATAAGAACAGGTTTATGTGCTTTAACTTCAAAAACACATTATTTGTCTCGTACTGTTCCTTTCTTCGGTTCACTCTCTATCTGAACTCTTCAGCTGCTGTCTGACTCCTCCCTCCCTAAAAGCCCAGTCTGTTCTGATTGGTCAGGCATGGGCAAGCACCACCCACCATGTTTTTTTTTGTCGCTTCGGCTGCTATAACCAAGCGACAACCTCTGGCGCTGAAACATGAAGCATCGAGACTGAAGAACCTGAAGCTGCAGTTCCTCTAACGACCACTAGAGTCTGGCTCCAACAGTGAGTCAGTCCCCATAGACTCCCATGTTAAAATGTGCAACTTTACAGCAGTAATAAACATGTTTACAGCCTGGTACAAAAACTGTTTTGGTCTCTAGAGCTAATTTCCTCCTTCATGACACCTGTTTATATAACTCATCTGTTTACATTTTATTAAGGAGTAAAGTTATGGAGGATTGAAGGCGTGGCCTCTTTGAGTGACAGGTGGGTGAGTGAATTCTTGCCACAAACTGGTATGCACTAAAGTCTCAGCTCCACCCACG
>NW_019524774.1:155778-156577 GCF_002814215.2 Seriola lalandi dorsalis
CCGTGGGTGTGTGTAGAGTGGGATGTGGGTTTTTAAGAAAGGCAGAGCTGCTCTGTGATTGGCTGATCCAGACCTCCACCCGGGACTCTGCAGCGATTAGCATCAGCCTGTAAACAAACCGGCCTGCTAGACCAGACCAAGTGTGTTTAAAACTCTGTGTGTGTGTGTGTGTGTGTGTGTGTGTGTGTGTGTGTGTACTTGGTATACAGTGCAGTATATGGTTGCAGCTCTATTACCGTAGATGGAGCCATAATGAGTCTCACTGAGCCATAACGAATTAAATGAGAAGAACAGCAGCTTCAAATGACTCTGAATCAATTCACTCTGAGCTGAAGGACTGTTTGACATACTGAGAGTCTGACGATGGCGATGGCGAAGCTCAACAGTCAGCTGAGCTTCAGTGAAGGCGAGCGTTTGACGGCAGGGACTCGGGACTCCTTCTCTTTTGTTCGAGGTTCGACTGTTGCTCTTGTAATGACGTCATCTTGTTGCACCTTCTTCTTCTGCTGTGGTTTAATGGCACCCAACCGCAGAATTAGCTCCACCAGCTGTTTACACACAGCACCCGCTAATGTTTGTATGAGTTGCAATGGAACATTAAAGGTCCCATATTTTACAGTGATTAAGATCAGGAGTTTGTATTTTCCCCCTCGGTTGAAACAAACGCTGTCATCACGAGAAGTGACAGAAACGCTCCGTTAGAAATAAAACTGACGGAAGAAAAAGAACGTCGTCTAATTATCCTTTTGTCCAAAAAGAGAGAAAAGTGAAAAAAAGCTGTTCTTGATAGAGACGTGGG